>NW_017100088.1:1466888-1467640 GCF_001412225.1 Nicrophorus vespilloides | reverse complement strand
TTGTAGACCGTACATCCTTTGTAGTTCGCTGGGTGGTTGCCTTCGCATAATACGCATTTAGCTGGTGTCTCTGGTGATTTGTTGCACTCAGCTGAAAAATGCTTTTGTCCGCATTTCACGCAGCGCGGTTGCTTGGAACAGTAGTTCTTTGTGTGTCCATAGCATTGGCACCGAAGGCACTGCGGTACTTCCCTCCTCTTAATAGGTGCTTCAAATGAAATTCTTTGATGCAGCAGAAACACAACATTATATATGTCCTTATTGTTTTCTGCCTGCTTCAGCTCAACAAAGAACATAGGAAGTTGTTTGCTCGAGTCCCTGCTACTCCTTATGTTGCTGATATTCCGTACTGTATGGCCATAGGACTCAATTTCCTCCTTTATGTCCTCGGTATTGCATGAGGAAAGCATACCTCTTAACACGACCCTAAAGGAGCGTTCAGTTTTCTTCTGATAGGAGTGACATGGGATATTTTTATTTTTGATTAGCGCGCTAATCTTTTCGTGTTCATTGGTACCATTCGCTTGTACCTTCACCTGATGTTTCCCAACCAATTTGAGTGTGTAGGCACAAAAACAAAAGAAAAAAGGCGGTAATGATCCAACGGGAGTACTTATTAATAACCCGTATTCTATTTTAGCCACTCTACCAAGCGGCTCGGGAGAGTCCCAGCCGAAAGATATACCAATTAATAATCCTAAACCTACCAAAACCACCGATTTATCCCAGACGTGGACGACATTAACAAACTA
>NW_017100088.1:1465241-1466428 GCF_001412225.1 Nicrophorus vespilloides | reverse complement strand
CCGATTGTTTGTTGTTGTATGTTGATTGTTTTCACTCACTACTATTCTCAACTTTACCGGATTACCGACTACCACAATTATATAGAGAAACCTAAGACGGAGCACCGAACACACGTCTTATCACCTCAGCGACTCAAACTGAATTCAAAATATGAAATTAAAGCTGAAAAAAAAAAAAAAAAATATAATTGCAATAATAATTTGCTGTAAATGAAAAATACAAATGTATTGTGTCCAACCATTATTATAATATATAAACACACTATGTACGCTTTATTATATAAAAAAAATATTAAAGTATAAAGAGACCTCCACCAACCCCGTTTATAAAGTATATAAATAATATAAACCACTTCATATAAATTGGTCTACACATTGATAAACTCACGTGTGTGAAAACAGTTCTCTGGTGTTAGTGGTCATTCTAGTTGCATCTTGGTATGTTTGTGATCACAAAAAAACTTTTTCAGCATATAATAAACTCTGTGTTGTCTAGGCATCTTAGTGTTTGTGCACAATTTCAAACTTTGTTAGAATGTTTTTTTTTTTTTTGTGCAAAATTTAATAACACTGGCATGATCTCCGAATAAAAAGTCAAAGAATAAAAATAACCATAGAATGAAAAAAATCAATTAAATCGAGACCAAGTTATACTTTTTTTTCCGGCATAGGAACGCATTATCGTAATTTACATTAGTTTATATGGGAAAACGTGTTTCTACTATACGAGTATTTCACTATACGAGTAAAAATCCGGAAATTTTGGAACGGATTAAACTCGTTAGCAGTTCCACTGTATTAAATCATTATATAATTCAATTTTTTATTTACATTATGAGAAATCGTTTATTCTGTAATTTTATCTAACAAACATAATGTGAACATAGTGAATATTGAAAATTAATTTCTTATTTTGTTATAATATTACAACATAATACACAAAAATAATAAATTATTTCTTTAAATAATATATATTGGTTCAATATCGCTATGTGACAATTGATCTTTAAAATTTATTGTAAAATAAATGATGTTATCAAAATAATAGTTAATAATTATTAATATTCATTTAAATTACAGTGAATCCATTTTTTGTGCCGGAAATATTCCAAAATTTCATAAATTCTTACATATAATAAATAACTTTGTACAATACATTAGAGAAACTTTTTTTATTTACGAAATAC
>NW_017100088.1:1365971-1465216 GCF_001412225.1 Nicrophorus vespilloides | reverse complement strand
GACTCAAACTGAACTTTTTATATTTAAACAAAGAAAATCGATAATGGTTAATATAAATTTTAAAAATGATGTGAAGGCGCGCAATCCGGGACTTCTCTTCTCATCGTCACTCGTTATGCGAAACGTTGCTCGTTAATTCATTCATTTTGCTCGTTAAGCAAAATGCTCGTTCTGCGAGGTGCTCGTTAAGCGAGGTTCCACTATATTCTTATGTGAACTTTTTGAGAACCTCTGGATAACGAATGTGTATTTGGTTGCATAAACCAAATCGTTATATAATTCTATAAAATGGATATTAAAGTATAGGCTATTGTATTGAGTAATAGTATTTTTGAGATGATGATATGTAGTATGATATAATAAGGGTATGAAATGATATTCTTATAAGAATTATTAATAGGCACGTGTTGAGCGGTTGGTAATACTGTCGAGTTCGTAGGGGTCGCTAGTCGTCCTGTGACAGCTTCGAGTTATTTATATTTATTGTATTTTAAAAACTGTCAAAAGAAATTATAAACAATTGGTCGATTGAAGTGACGTTAAATGAGTTTGAACTGTTAACTAAAAGTTATTTCACGTAGGGCGCGGATAAATGTGTGCAATCAAAGACATAAAATGTTGCCTATTATGAATCACAGTATTTTTGATCATCACCAAATCAAAGCAGAGCCCCTTGCCTTTTATCAATCAGTGATCCCACCAACTTTAGATGTTATGGCCAATGACTACAGACCTGGCACTGATCATGTAATTATACCTTGGTTCTTTGATGATGAGATGTTCACTAATTTATGATTCCAGCTAAATTTAGACTTGCACCGGGAAGATGCATCTACAATTGCTAGATGCGATATTAAGGATGAGACAATGAGTGAGAGCAACATGAGCACAGGGGAGGGCACCAGCAATTCCAAGATGCAGAGCTGTAAGATTTGCGGCAAAGTTTTATCATCATCATCAAGTTACTATGTTCATATGAAATTGCATTCAGGGAACAAACCATTTCAATGCTCCCTGTGCGAGGCTGCCTTTTGCCGTAAGCCCTACCTGGAGGTTCACATGAGAGTGCACACTGGAGAGAGGCCATTTCAATGCGATCAATGCCAAAAGAGATTCACACAGAAATCTAGCCTGAACACCCACAAACGTGTGCATACTGGAGAGAGACCCTATGCATGCGAGGTGTGCGACAAGAGATTTGCAGTCAAGAGCTACGTTATAGCTCATAGATGGTCGCACGTCTCTGACAGACCAATCTCCTGTGACCAGTGTCAAATGACGTTCACTTCAAAGACTCAGTACGCCCTCCATTTGCGATCACACAATTCAGATAGACACTTTGAATGCACCGTCTGTGGTCGCGCCTTCGCTAAAGACTCCTACCTAATCCGGCATCACTACAGAGCTCACTCGCAAGATCCCTTCCACGGTTCCTTGAATCATCAAAGAAACTTGGCGGCTAGTGCGTCTTTTAAGTCGCATTTACTCAATAAATGAGTTGAAATGAAAAAAGTTAAAACGAAAAAGAGAAGGAAAAATTTGGCATTTAATGGTACTGTAAATAAGTAGCTCTAAATGTGAGGTAAAAAAAAAGAAAAACAAAACAAACTTAACATACAGAAAGGCACAATTACAATTTTTTTTTTTTAGTTTTTTTCCCTAATATATATTATATTAAGTAAAAGGAATCAAGTTGTAAGTTGTAAATAATATAAGTAGGCTTTATCATGTGTAACAGTTTAGATGCAATATTTATTTTGTAAATAATTCTTTCTTTCATTGCAATATACATTATATTTATTTATTATTAAATAGAGTGATTGTGGCTGAAAGTAAAATAGGAATATTTTCATACCATCCACACAATAATTGCATTTGATATGTTATAATATCAAATAAGATTTTTTTTTCAATAGTTATATATACATATATAATATAATAAGAATAATATTAATATTAAAGCAAGATCAAATAACACTAATAGCAACATATAGTTTTGATGTAATTACTAATACAATTAGGATTAAAATGTACAAACAAATATATTATACAATCGAAACTTTGTGCTTTACAATAAATCTTAAGAGGAAACAACAACAAACAAAAATATATATATAATAATAATATATAAATATATGTGTGAAGTGTCGCATGTGAAACGGTTTATATCTCCTTTCGCCAAAGCATTGAACTTGAAGAGAGAAAAAATGAGATTAATGTTACTATGGCATCTATTAATAATAATCATCATTAATGAACGGACGAGAAGCCGTTCTAAAAGTAATAATCCTTGTTGTGTTCTTCGAATGCGTCTCGAATAGTTTGTATCTCATCGAAATGTTTCCGCTTTTCGATTTTTCGCGTTATCAACGAAGAAAAAGATAAAAGTCGCGAGCAACAATTTCAACACGACTGTTGATGCGACCGCTGTTTGCGTCCGTTCGGTCAACATAAATAAAATCGCGTACACTGAGAGTGTGTGTGTTATTTTTCTGTTTCAATTCTCCTCTTCTTTTTTTCTCTCTTATTATGTTCATTTCGCTGCTTTAAAGAAGTCCGCGAGAGTTTCGCGTTACGAGAAATCGGTAAAATCAATCGAGCCGCGCCAACGAAAAGACGTGCACTCTCCGAGATCGGTCGTTCAAAGTTTACATACATACTACAACAACATTACTACACATACACTTCTCGAGGATCGTTCAATTCGCGTCATTGCAAATACTACTTTTAAATTTTTGTTTTGTTTGAAACAATGTCGTTTTTAAAGAGCATGTGGAAAGTGGGCTCCAAGCACAAAAGTAAGTATCCATAAATTATCCATTTACACCTGCAAATTTAATCTGTTGCTTCTGCATGATGTAACTTAGCGCCGTCCGTTCCTAGGCAATAAACAAACCGAAAATTCTGTTCCTAAGCCAAATTCAATTTTGTCTCTGGCCTTATGCCCCCGGTGCGCGTCCTTATCAATGCAAATTGTGTAAAAGTTATCGCCCGAAGGAACAATTTTCAACTTAATTAATTAATTTCTCTTTCGATCAATCCGGCCTCTAAATATAGAGCTTAAAGTTGATAAACGCGCATTAGAAAATTTTCCAATCCAGGTTTCTAACTGACGCTATTTCACTTCATCGATGCGGGCATTTCAAATACAAGTACGAACTTGGAACGATTCAACGCAGCACTTGTTTATTTGGAGAAAAATCATATTTTCGAATTGGTATTTCCTTATAAATACCAGAATGTTGGATAATAGGAAACGTTTACTTAAAATTGCATTGAAAATAAAAGCATTATGCAAAATACACGCTTTGTCATTCATTGTTCGTCTGAGTGCGCATTCCGATAGATTTCGGTGGTAATATTATTGACGCTGGTTCGTTTAAGTGAAAGTTGCGGAAATGATAACAATATCCAAGCGGATTTAATCGATTTGACCATATATGCAAATCCGTTAATGAGTATCAATTGGTATGATTCTGCAATGAACGCTCGCCGAACGCAATCCAATTCATAATTACGGATTATAAAGCATTCCTTTTTCTCTGTTAATTTTTCCAGTAATGGTTTTTCTATCATTCAACGCAATTATTATGCGCCAGAGTTATACTTTTCGCGGAGAAATTGCTTAATGATACGGCGCGGAACGCGAAGCAGGACGGACGTCTGAGGTAAGCCCGACGTGCACTTGCATCATACGAAAAGGACAAAGAAGAAAACCCATCATGCAATATCGAATGAAGCTGCGGTCATTCTCGACTTATCAAGAAGAAACAGTACCTGGCCGAGGTAATTTTCGGCTCAACGCGGCTGCTCAGCTGTACGTACTGCTGCAATTACCCCATAAACCAGATCTCCTCCAGACGAACTGGATTCGCCTAAAACGCATTCGCAATTACGTTTGAACGCATTCTACACGCGCGCGCGCTAATTTTCTTCAATAATAAAAGAAAAGAAAACTGGTACAATCATCAATACTCACAGCTTTAACTTCGAATAACATATTTAAAACACAATTTCTATTAATAATTTTAAATTACTTTCAATCGACGATGTAGTTCTTATTGCATCACAAATAAGAGAATATTTATGATGTAACTTACCTATCAAGTTTCAAACTCTTCATTGAAAGATTATCTTTTGATCACACACTTATTTGTACAGAAATTTCGATTTAAATTGGCATAGACTTATCACTTTAACAAATTATAGTAAATAATTATAAAATTTATTTTAAATTAATCATTTATGAAACTAGATTTAATTAATATGTAAATTTAACATACATTCAAATTAGATCAATTTAGCAAAGTAATTATTTAAATATTATTTTTTAAATTATCATAGAATTGTTAATTTGACACATTATATTCAATTTATTTCAATTACAAAGTTGAACATTATTGTTAATTGTAATTAGATTCAATTCAATAATATGTAAATTTATTAAACTAATTATTTACACATTTATTAAAATCACATAAATTGTTTCTGTCCATATATATAATATAATAATTTTAAGTGATTGTACAGTAAAACCTGTTTTTGTGCAGTAGATAGGTAGACCGCAGAAAAAAAAACGCACAAAAAAATATTAGAATTTTTTATAAATTCTTACATATATCAAATAACTTTAAATAATACATTAGAACTACAGAAACTATTTTTATGCGATGGATTTTATGCTTAGAATCGCAAAGATTTACGAAATACATGAGAAAAAACAAAACTTGCATCCAAACAAAATAAATAATTAAATTATGCATGGAAACATTTTAAAATATTTAATTTCTCATTGTACATATGGAGAAATTTTCAAAAATTCACATACATAATTCACTGCTACTCGTGATAATTCAAAACGGGCATCTTCTTGTGATGAATTGGTTCAAACTCGATTAACAGAATCGTTTGAGCTGGCTGTACATAGAAAACATTACAATGGTGTCGTTGCAATTGGTTGGATTTCATATACCGCATAAAAAAAGATCGCACAAAAACAGGATCTACTGTATTAATGAATAATAAAAAAAAAAATTATAAGTAATCAGACATACATGTTATCACTCGAGTTGTAAGCTATAAATAGACTTATTTCAAGTTTGCTTTATTAAGATATGTTATATAAAATATATATTATAGATTTCTCATCAAACGTAACTTTCTTAATATGATTACGAACTTTTTTTTTTTGGAAATCTAAATTGTCAATAAGTATTCAGTATATGCGATAAATTAACTCCCATGGTAACCACGTCGTATCAGCCAATGATAAACGCAAATTGCCTTCTGCGAATTCTTCAAATACTCTCTTAATTATGCAATTATAAATAATGGTTACTATAAATAAACAATATCAGCTTTTAATGCTAAAATAATCTCATTATAATTTCGAAAATATAAAAGATTATTGTAAATCAATATTTAATCATTGATTATTTTAAACAACGTATGATTGTACAAGATGAAAATTGTTTTGACCTAAATACTTTTTAAGTACAAAAGTTATTTTGTTAAGATAATTTTCTTACATCGTTTATTAAAAACATATCTACATTTATTATTGACTGTACTCAATTCTTAAAGTTCTTATTCTTTGTTTAATTTAGTGAAATATCTAATAAAAATGATTTAATCCAAGTATCTTTTTTGTTAATAACTGTTATACTAGTTTTTTTCTTTAAAATTTTGGTAATTGTTTAAACATTGTGTATTACAATTGAAAGTTTCAATTGCCTTTTTGACGTGTTGCAATTCTTCGTCAAGGCTTTTAATAGTGAAAGAATGAACAGGAGTTTCAGTTGCAATATCTTCTTCCTATTCAGCTTTCTCTTGCATTTCTAAGGGGTCTTCATTCGTGATTTATTCCACGTTGACTTCAAGTAGATCATTTACATCTGTTGCAGTTACATCCAACTTCACTAACTTTTATAGTCAATAAATGTAATAGATAAACAAAAATCTTAATAAATCTATTTTATTATATAATAGTGAATGAATGTTGATTTAATTGTCAGAAAGTAGATTATCTAATAACGTAAAATAACTATTATCTGCGTATATAATTATTATTACACTATTAAATGTTCTTAGCGTCGAATGAATTTGCATGCGTAATGTTCGGAGAAAGAAGAAAGAAACGGAATGATTTAATTTGTTAGTGAGATTGCGGCGATGCAGGTGCATTGTGTGACGCAACTCTTTGGCCGTGAAAAGACAATTATCGTCAATTGTTTATAATGTTTCATTACAGTATATCTTTTTTTGTTGTTGTTGTATTATATTCATCGGCTCATTGTTCGAAACCGGTGTCTGGTCTCCGCGAAGAAATTACGAGCTAGAGCATCTCTCCTTCTTATTACACTTAAGTATAGAGCAACAAAAAAAAAGAGAAGAAAAGGTTGCCAACTGGAGAACCGGGCCTAAGTGTACCATCGATTCGTCCTTCTCGGTACTCTGCGACCGAGAATGTCCGCAAATCCTCAAGTTCGGAGCCTAAAAAGGTCATCATAAATCATTTTTTCCATTCATAAGAATACATATATATATTGTTCACATTTAGCACCTGACACCTGACGTGGAAATAGGAAAATAGGTATCATTTTCTCAGTATTCCCAGTTAACCGGAAACTTGCATTTTAGCACCCCCCGAACGACCGAAGAGAGCGTAAAATCAATATCTCTTTTTTTTAGAACCTCGTCTGGGTTGTTTTTTTTTTGAGAGCGTTCAATTAATCCAACTGGTTTTAACTTCAATCTTAGTTTTATTTTGTATGAAGACTTACCTTCATTTATGCAGGATATTGTGATCTTTTATATATTCAATTATTGACGCAATTAGTGTTAATTAATTAGCTAAAACATGAAAAAATATTTAATCTTACGCAACAAAGAATATATCAAATTAAGCGCAATAGATGACCCCTTACTACTTAATCAAATATAAATACGTAATATATAAAAAGTTGCACCGTTTTCGAGATATTTACAAAAAACTTAGCATTTTCGAAAATAATTGGGGGAAAATGATGTAAATACGTAGAATTTCGTAATATTAATTATATTTGTATCAAAAATCTAGCATTTAGTTATTTATTTGTTCCTTGTTCGTTTATGAAAACCAAGGTTTTCTCACATGATTGATATTTGCGGTTTCAGTTTTTAAAAAATGTAATTATCATTACTTCTCCTTGGAATTTCATTTCTACTAGAACATAGATTGTATTGATACAATTAAGTTTCTTTAGATAATTGCGAAAATAAATTAAGTAAACTTTCATAATCCAATCACTTTTCTCTTCTCGTAGCTTTTAATACACCCTTTAAAGATTTAAACAACGTAGATCGATCTAATTTAGTAATTATATATTATTTCCATTTTAGATAATCTAATTTTTGGAAGATTATTTGCTGTGATGATACAAATTGTCTACAAACTATATTTGAAGTAGAAAGAAGTTTATGCTAATATCAAAAATTTTGTTTAATGCAGTTATAATATTACACAAATTACGTATGTTGTAAAGTGAGGTTTTTCATTCTATTGCGTTATTTCTTAATTCGTAGATTTCTCAAAATTATGTGTGTTTTTGTTTGCAAATAACAAAAAGTCATGCATGGCAGGTCGAAATTAATAAACTGTTGCCTAGCCGGATATTTCGAGTGCCTTGCGAAAGTGTTGTTAATAAAGCTGATAAATTAATTAACCGAGAACATAAAACGCGATTATCTGCAAGTTCGAAACGATTCCGAGACGAATTGAAAATTCTAAAAATAAATGTAAACAGAACAATTGCTGAGCCGTGCACGAAATTGAATTCTAATCCTAGATTTGTGTGTTTTCCTCGTCCACTGTTTATTTGCTCGATTTTGTTTTTCCCTGCGAAAAGTACGATTTATTATTTTTATGCAGTTGACGCAAATAACTTGCATATGCAAATTGAATATTGACATGGATCGATGCAAAGATACGAAACACAAAATATGGTCTTTAATTAATTGCACGGACATAAAAGATACGTATGAACACAAGAATATAAACAAGTAATTAAATAAACAACGCCGCTCGTGTTGTTGCATCGGATCGTTCACATTTGGCTTTGCGATTGATTGCGCGTAAAAACCGAAAATAGAAGAGCTTCGAACAAAATTAAATATATGTGTGTGTGTGTTTGTATGGAAGCGAAATGTGCACGAGTTAGATGAAGAGATTTCGGAAACGGCCTCGTGTCATAATATTTATATGCAGCAACTGGCGCCAACGAGAAATCTTGCAGAAAGAAAGAAACAACAACAACAACAACTTTATTTCGATACGCGTTTTGCTAATTTCCTTCTATTTATTTTGTATTTTATTTTAGAAAGAAAACATGCGGCGTCTGCGATTCCATTTGCTGTTTTTTTTTGGCTTCGATTGCGCCTAAAATTAAAGTATCAATTAATTATTAATTATGCAAATAATTTCATTTGACTCGATGCGATATGGATGGCGCGTTTTCCGAAGGGTTATCGCCTAGACGGATACATGTTATTGTTGCTCGGGTCACGGTTAATATCGTTCAATAGTACGTCTTTAATATCCATGTACTTGCGTTTCGAGATTGCACAGAGCACACAAAAAAATATTAATAATAATAACAACATAACTTCTAAGTAAAATCAATTTTCGACGTTATCTATTTGGTTGCAATCACAACATTCCCGAATGAAATAACGAAATTACAATTGCGCATTGGATCTCCGTCTAATACGCAGATGATCAAAGTTTAATCCATGTTTCCTCATTTGTAACGCATCTTTTTATTTTTACAGAATTATCCGAGGAGCTGGCTTTGCAAAATTGTAGAGAAGAGGACGTCGAGGTTGACAATGATGTTGTCACATTCAAACTCAAATATTTAGGTAAATATCCTAAATGTTTTCTGTAATTTGTTAATACTCTGTTTCTATAGGAAATACTGTCGTGGAGAAGGTGATCGGGGAGAAAATTGGACCGGAGGCTGTTAAGAGTATATTGAAAGTCGCCAAAGCTTCGAGGAAAAAGTTGACGCCTGTCAATTTGAATATCTCCTTGAAGGGGATAGCAGTCACCGATCTCCAAGGAAATGACATGTTCAAAGTCTCCATTTATAGGTAAAGCAAATTGATAGCTTTTTATCATCAAGGTGATTTCACTTTTCAAAGATTTCATAATTACTTTTTCTCCTTTAAAGTACTTTACTTATGATCAATAACTCCTTATTGAGGCATCTCAACTCCTAAAAATAACTTAAGCCTGATTCTCAATAGTTTACACTTGATAAATAGCACGTACAGTGGAACCTTGCGTAACGAGCATCTCGCATAACGAGCAAAGTGAATTGTAAGAAAAATAACTCGCTTAACGAGCGACGTTTTGCATAACGATTGACGATGAGAAGAGAAGACCCTACATCATTTTTAAAACTTGTGTACACATATTATGTGTATTTTTGAATATGTTTCAGTATACTAGTAAAAATCCGGAAATTTTGTAACGGATTAAACTCGTTAAGCAAAGTTCCACTGTAGTTACAAAATAAGCTTTATAAAGCACACTAAATATATTAAGTCAATACTTGATACTTGACATGTACTTTTTTTAACTGCAAGTACTAGTTTGATGAATAATCACTGAAATTAATGAAGAAAGGTGAGACCAACGTAAAATATATAAATTGAACAAATATATAAAAAAAAATAAAATTAAATTACTTCAACAAACATTGAGTAACTCGACCAAACGATTATTAGAAACGATCTGCTTTCATTGGTTTCATTTTCCACGTTCTACTAAATTGTTTACACGTAATACAATTTCCAATATTTTTACTTCAGAATCTAACTTTTCGATTTCCTGTTTTACATAACTTCTTTTTTTTCAATAAAATCTCTTTTTACGAAAGAATGATTGTTACGAATAAATTCATATTTATGCCTTGAATTAAAGATATTTTCTAGATTTATTGCGTTATTGCAAAGATACAGTTAATTTTTATCGAATTATACGTAATTTTATCAAGCAATCTTAATTCAACTATATGATTGATCGAAACGCTCTGCATTCATTCAATTGAACTCTTGCAGTAAATTTTCCTCAGTCTATTAAATATTTTAAACGGTTTACTCATACATCCACTCAATCAATGTTTTTAAACTCCTTGAAATGAAACCGCGAAGTTTCTTTTATTTTACACACGTTACTTTTTTCTATTTGTTTGCACTTCTAATAATCGCTTTACTCTCATCAGACACGAACATACTATTTTTTCGGTGTTTTACATTTATTTGTTTTTCCATTAATCGCACTAATAGTGTATTTTTCCAATAATGAGTAAGAATATTTGTTTCAATTTAATATATTTGATTGATTTTATTTGCAGAATTTCAAATTGTTCTACGGACGCGTCCCATCGTCAAGTATTCTCCTTCATCTCGACAGACAACAACGAAACGACGGAATGCCACGCATTTTTGTGCTCGAAACGCAAAATCGCTGAAACTGTAACGTTGTCCGTTGCACACGCCTTCAGCACGGCTTACGCTGCCTGGCGGATATTGCCATCGACAAGGGAATTTGCGCAAATCGCCGATCAAGAGGAAACGGCCAAGGAAAATAATGATAACACGTTGCAGCATTTAATTGATCTCGATGAATCTTCTCTAGCTAATCAACAACAGCAAAACCCATGGGTAAGAATCCCTTACTAACCATAATACATCATTAATAATATTACTTGTATTTTACTTTAGGTCTCGTTCGAAGATGACTTCAGCGCTTCTCCGAGCCACCACAGTTTCAACAAGGACGTGGACTTGATCGTCGTTTGAAGCTTTCTGCATTTACTCCTTAATCACCTTTACTCTTAATGTTCGTTTTTAGTTAATAATTTAAAGTTTACATATGTCTCTCGCATTATAACGTACGTAAAATTTAATTGACGAGCCAATCGAAACGTATTTATATTTAGAAGACAAGAGAAATTATTTTTATATCAAATAATATTAATATAATCTACAAAACAATATTGGTTTATTTAATCCCTATAAACACCCTTGAACATGATACGTATACAATATATAGAAAAGAGGATTCGATAAGAATTTACATGTAAATGCAATTAAAAAATTGTACTTTTACGTTAAAGCTATTTGTATATGAAAGTTGTTTTACGATATAGCAAAGACATTGCTTTTAATAATTAAGAATTTGAAAAAACAATTTACTTGTATTGATGTTCATTGTCAATACTACAAGTATGGCAACTAGTTTTTCTGATGCAAATATTGCTAGACTAGACATAATCGTATATTTAACAAAAAAAAATGTACGAGGCATAATTGTTCGGTCTTTGAGGTATCTGCCACACCCTCCTGGCAAACTCGTTTGACTTGCAGCACCAACTTTAAGCAGCTTGGGAAAAATACCCCTGGAGGATATTGATCACCGCATTCGCAGTCCGAGGGAGTATCATTCAATATTGATTTTTGAGACGCGTTTGCTGAAATCATTCATTCCGAATCATAATTCTCCAAAAAAAAAAAACAAGCAGCTGCTGCATTTTCAACAACACGTTAATCCAAAACGCAGACAAAACAAATTAATATGACTATCAATACTGAATGATATACAAGCTATAAAATTTGTAATAAGAACGCTATTTAGAAAACAACAATATAAATTTATTAAGAGTTTTATTTCCAAAGTGACTATCGACCGGTATTGAATATCTTAAGTTTGTTTATTTTAAATTATTGATAGTTCTGATGCATTTTTTCTTTAGTAATAATTTTTATTAAGTAATAGTAAATTTTGCAAACTTTCAATTATAGTTAAAGTTTATTTGAGTAGATTTAGCAATGTTGTTGTTTTAAGTAATGTTGTGATTTAAAAGACATTTTGTATTTGTACAATTCCAAACATTTCTAATAATGTGAAAGGTGTCCTAATGCATATATTACCAAGAAAACATATAAAATATTATTAAATTCATATTTTTCAACAATTGTGCTTAATTATTACATTATTCATCGTCAATGTGTCTATCATAAAATATTAATTGCAAAGTATAAATATTTTAAGTAATTTTTGCAAAGGTCCTTGCTAATTGGGTTGCATTTCATTTTTGAAAATGAGTGGGCGTTATATTAATGAGTTTGTTTATATAATATATGAATTTGTTGAATTATGAATGCAATCGAAGTTATGAAATTTGTTTAGAATGCAATTTTGTATTGTGGAATTGCTCGGTGTAATGTACGAAGGAAAGAGAACAGAAAATTTGACTAGTCATCATAGCAAGTCATTATGAGGGTTGTGCAGATAGTGTTGCCTACATAGTACTGCAGCAGTATGTTTTGCGTCAGAAAGGATGGCCGCCGATCTGAAAACAAAGCCAGTAGCCTTGGTTAGACTGTGCTCATGCAATGCTCCTGCATACTGAGTTGAACCATTCTGAGTGAAGGTAGTACGCTTGCTCTCAGCTGTTTAGAGGTGACTGACTTTTTTGACGTCTATGTCTTGTCCACTGTTTTGTATGTGGTTGTGTTTTTTTTAATTATTATTTTGATAAAGAAGTGCGCGCCGAATGGACGCGAAGCCCACAGTTTGTTTTATTTGATCGTTTCGTTGCACAGAAGACCTCAGATAGGTAGATACAGTTTACAATTTGGCACCTTTCACAGCAGCTTGGTTTCGTTTTTGTTTATCCCAAGATAAATACAAAGAACGGCATCACGAACAAACGGAAGATGAGCAGCGAACTCACGCAGGAAGAGGTAAGCATCTGCAATTCATTCAAAATTATTTACATTGCATGTTGAAAATTTTCCAAAAAAAAAAAAAAAACAAGAAGAAGCTTGTTCACACATTGTGGATGTGGATGTTTTCTGAAAATGCAGTAAAAGCCATCTTGTTGTTACTGCATGATTTGGATGTTTTACTTCAAGACATGTTGCATTTTGCAAATCATTTCATGCATAAACTTATTTATACATTGCTTGCATTGTTTTCCTTTGTGTATTATTTTAAATGTTTTTGTGACTCCATATTTTTAGATTCGCAAAAGAAGATTGGCACGATTGGGTGGGAGTGCTGGTTTTGGTGGAACCTCAACATCTACATCACCTCCAGCAACTCCAATTTCTCAAAGCCCTAACAATAACATTGGGGTGCAGCAAAAGGAGGGCAACAATGGTGAAGCAGCTTTAGAAATTGAATGTCCGATGAATGTGGAGATGAAGGAAGACATTACACGAAAGTATGAGAATGTCTTTCAGGTGCCAAGCAAGCCAATTGATATCGGAGTGGCTTGTGGCAGTAGAACCAGAACTAGACCACCGCCTCAGAGAAGTGACTCAGAAACCAGTTCCATACATATGGAAGTAGACGAGGTGAGTGGTGAAAAAGTTGGTGGTGGTAATACAGATATTGATTCTGGTATTGAAAATATGGAGGTGGAGGAGGGGGATTCCAGGAGACAAAGAACATCATCATCGACGGAGATGACTGAAGAGCAGCTGATGAACGCCATTGCAAGAGTATTGCTCTGCAGTTTTAAGGAAGCAGATCCACTTTATTTGCCTCAAACTGCTGAAGCACTGAAAGATAAATCAACTACTGTATATGCAGATATTATTTCTCAGAGTGTAACAGAAGTAATATTTAGAATAATGGAAGGAAATGCTCAGAATTTACAAAGCGACTTAGAATATGAAACAAATGCTAGTCCAGGCAACACTGTGAGCTCAAGCTCATCAAGTC
This sequence comes from Nicrophorus vespilloides, assembly GCF_001412225.1. Lineage (NCBI taxonomy): Eukaryota > Metazoa > Arthropoda > Insecta > Coleoptera > Silphidae > Nicrophorus > Nicrophorus vespilloides. Next base: position 1,451,439 of record NW_017100088.1, on the reverse strand, counting down.
CCATCGACACTCGAGGAGAATTGGTCAAGTCAACTGTAGGAGATCTGGAAACTAAGAGCCAAGCCTTTAACTACCTCATGGAATGTTATGTTCGTGTTAACGTGGAGGAAAGAAACCATCCTAAGAAGTCCAGCATTCCTCCGTACAGCGAATTATTGAGCGATCTCCGATCGCAAATCATTCATCACTCTGTTTTGTTAATGCGCGAATGTTTTTCTTCGTCCGAAGAGATGAAGAGGGAAATGCCGTTACTAGTTCGACCATTGGTCCATCAAACTCTGCCACGTGGCTATTTAACGGAGCTGGTTCTTCGCACGCATATGGATGTGCCATTGTTCAATGTTATATTTATGCCTATATTATTAGGAACGCATACTTTGATGAAATACTCTAGTATCGTCGCTAACTTGCACCGCTATCCAATCCAAGTTCTTTCAGAATTAACAGAAATTCGGTGCGGGGCTCGTCCGCTTTGCATGTTGATCACGCAATTGCCAATATTTCACCCGGAACTATGCACCAATTCCGTTGGTCGCGAATTCGTCTTGAAATCGTTCTTCGGTCCATTCCTCTCGGTGTCTGTGTTCGCCGAGGACGAGCCCAAAGTTGCCGAAAGGTTCTTCTCGGGATACGCATGTGATAAAACCATTAATCTCACACTTCAACAAGAACTGGAGAACACTCGTGTTAATCTGTATAAAATTTTCCACGAAATGCTAGCGAATGTCTCCAGCAGAGAACCAATGCTCAAATATATCGCAACTGTATTAAAACATAATGAAAAACGTTGCCAATTGCACATCGAGGAGAGCATTTTGATTGGAGATGGTTTTATGTTAAATCTCTTGAGCGTTATGCAAATGTTAGCAGTGAAAGTTAAGTTAGACAAGATCGACTTCATGTATCCATTCCATGAAAATGCACTAATCAACATTAAAAACGAAACGCGAGTCATGTTCACCTCCCAAGAAGTTACAGACTGGTTGCAAAAAAGAATTGGTAACTATAGCGACTATACGATGAATTATATTATAAATTAAACTTTTTCAAATTTTAGATGACGGCGAGAAATGGAACGAAGTCAAGTTTGCAACGAAATGCTGGTTCTTGACATTGCATTGTCATCATGTAGCGCTTATGCCGACCTTACAGAAATATCAGAGACGTTTGCGTCTTATGAGAGAGTTGCAGAAATTGATTGATGATACTGTTGCTTCAGAAGCTCAATGGAAAAATACTCCGTACGCAAATAGAAACAAACTATTCATAAAGAAATGGAAGCAACAGCACAAAAAACTAACAAAGTCGAAAATTTGCGCGGACACCGGCGTCCTGGATAAAAATCTGATGAGAAGAACGCTAATCTTCTACACACAAGTTGCCGAATACTTATTATACCTATTGACAAATTCAAAACCGGGAGCTTGCGTCAATACTCTGCCTCTTCCGCACAACTCTGATGTGCCAAACGTCTTCTCCGCAATTCCGGAGTGGTACGTTGAGGACATCGCCGAATTCCTTTTGTTTGCGTTACAGTGAGTATATCAAATTGGAAATTTTTGTTCTTCTTTTCTATAACATGTTTATCTTTTCAAGTTTTATTCCGAAAGTGATCATCGAAAATATGGAAGACACCATGATAACATTTTTATTGGCAATGGTTTGCTGTTCTAATAGCATTAAAAGCCCGTACTTGATTGCCAAAATCGTAGAAGTGATTTTCACCATAAATCCGCAAGTGCAGAATAACACGGAATCTTTACACAACCGCATAATGTCGCATCAAATTTCGCAAACACTATTGCCTAGTTCGCTGATGAAGTTCTACACGGACGTTGAAACGACTGGATCCAGTTCGGAGTTTTACGATAAATTTACTATTCGCTACAACATTAGCTTAATCTTCAAAGGGATGTGGGTATCTCCGGTGCACAGGCAAGCATTGATAAACGAGTCTCGGAGCGGTAAGCAGTTTGTCAAGTTCGTAAACATGCTTATGAACGACACGACCTTTTTGTTGGACGAGTCCTTGGAGAGTTTAAAGCGGATCCACGAAGTTCAAGAGTTGATACGAGACACACAAGGCTGGGCCAAAATGAGCTCGGAACAACAACAAACGCGTATGCGCCAAATGAATGCCGATGAGCGGCAATGCAAGTCATATTTAACATTGGCCCGGGAAACGGTCGACATGTTCCACTACTTGACCACGGACATCAAGGAACCGTTCCTGCGTCCGGAACTCGTCGACCGTCTGGCCTCCATGTTGAATTTCAATTTGACGCAATTATGCGGCCCTAAATGCAAGAATCTCAAGGTGAAGAATCCGGAAAAGTACGGCTGGGAACCGAGATGGCTTTTGAGTCACATCGTGGACATTTATTTGCATTTAGATTGCGAAGATTTTGCAAGGGCAATCGCTGGCGACGAACGTTCTTTCAGCAGAGAACTATTCGATGATGCCGTGACCAGGATGGAGAGATCCACCATAAAGTCGGGCGTAGAGTTGGAGCAATTCAGGACTCTGTCATCGAAGGCACAACAGATACTGGAGGATAATCAGAAATCCGAAGACTGGATGAACGACGCTCCCGACGAGTTCAAAGATCCTTTGATGATGACTGTGATGACCGATCCTGTACTATTGCCGAGTGGTCTCATCATGGACCGTTCCGTTATAATGAGGCATTTACTAAATAGCAGCACTGATCCCTTCAATAGGCAACATTTGACTGAAGACATGCTTGTACCAGGTAAATATCAACGAACATTTCCATAACACAACATCATAATATAATTTTGTTATCTCTTTTTTTTTCCACCAGCTACTGAGTTGAAGGAGAGGATAAGATCTTGGAAAGCAGAGAGATCCAAATCTACTTAAGGTATTTCAATTAATTCTCTTTTTCTTCATTTATATTTTATTTAGTGCAATTGTGATTTGGGCTTATACAATTATTTTTCCCCCCCTCATAAACAATAAAGAAAGTGAAATGGAAACTGCCAATCTTAAATTAAAAATTAACAAAAAATAATGATATATGTAATAAATAAACAGAACAGAAATATGAAACAAACTACAAATTGTGTATAGATTTATTATAATTATAATTGTGTTTTGTATATATTTGATTTGAGAAAGACTTGCGTTTATTATAGTAGTATAGGCTAAATCCAATAATGATAAGATGAACAATGAAAATTGTGCAGATTTGATTTTATTTACGTATGTGTAAGTTTTTTGTAAGGTAAAACATTAAGTTTAAAATTTTTTATATGAACTGTATCAAATATAAATAAAAGATGTGGTACTCTATGTAATCACCTCAGTGATTGTATATTATTTCCCTTTCCTATATGAAATGAAAACATCTGAAAGTTTTGTATATACAAATAGCAATTAATAGTATATGAAGAATATATGATGATTGTACAATATATATATATATGAAAACTAGATATGTAAAATTGTATAGGGCAAGGTAAATAAAATATAAAATGATTTTATCTATGACATTTATATTGTAATAAGAACGTAATGATACAAAACAAATTACAATCTCTATATTCTATATAATTGTTACACGAAATTAAAGATTTTGTTTTCACATAATTTAAAGCAGTCTACTTGAAATGCTGAACAGTTTCATTGAGGAAGCCACAAATGCAAAAATATTCTCTCTTGTTTTTTTTGTCTCCATCTTGTTTCTTTAAATAATTATTTCCATTTTCTCAGAATACCATTTTGAGCAAAGAGGATAACATACTTTTACACAATATATATATTTATAACTTAAGAAATAAGATATAGTCACTCACACACACACTAACTTTTTCCCTGGTTCTTGGAAGAGGATATTTTGGTTTCTGGATTTATAAAACGAAAGTTAGTAGTTACGTTCATGTTTAAGGCATATTCTTTAAGGATATAATATATTCTTCTATAAATTGTCTCATTTAAAAATACGTGTAAATGGATCAAAAGGTTATTTGTTTTCAAATATATGATTATATAATTATTAGGAGCAAGCGAAAAATACTTGGTTTTAATCTTAAATTACTAGAAATAATAATAGTAATAATAATAATTATAATCTTTGATGTCTCTCTCTTTTATTTCTGATGTTTCCTCCCTTACGATTTTCTTTTCTTTGTTTTGCTTAAAAAATATCCTCCACTCTAATCTTTCCAATCCTTCTTAATCTCGAACGTCCACTCCCATTTCAAGTGTTCATTTTTGTCATCGTCGGTGAATAAGGATTGAACTACGTAGGAACCCCTGGCCATCATTCCGCTCGGGGCGTCCTCCGATGGGGTGGTGTATGATTGCATCTCCGTTTTCGGAGCGTAGGAACCCACCATGTGGGCCATCTTGTCCACTGTAATTAACACAATCAGATTAACCATTCTTTTACTGATATTAACAATATCAGTTAATACAATATATACCTGGATCAGTCAATCCTGGCCACATTAAAAAAAAAAGGATAAACAACAAATGTTGAAATTTAACACAACAATGAGTAAAGTGCAATTTCAAGCATATTTACCTGGAACAGCCATTCTGTATGTCTTCTGGACATACTTCAGTCCGTGAACAATCTCCCTTTGCACCAGGAACTCTATGCGAATCTTGTAAGACACTCCCTCCTTGATGACAAAAGTCTCCTTTTTCAGTTTGCTCAAATCACCAGACAGGTCTAAGGCAATCTCTGGCCTATCAGCAACCACAAGAACAAGCTTCTTAACAATAACACGACGTGGATTGTCAGGCTCTGCAATTTAATATGCAAAGTGAATAACACACCTTTTTTGGTGCAAGGTATCCATATACCCAGACCTAACCTGGTAACAATGAGAAAACTCACCAACAATCACTACACCCGATTGGGCGTTGCCTAGCAAGGTTTCTTTGTATTTCCTGAGGCTCTCATCCTCCTGATCAGCAGCCAGGATCTCTTCAATTGACTTTTCTGGTGGAGGCTTGTAGCTAGACTCGATCTCATTGTCGACTCCTTCAGGGGTGGAAACTGGCTCACCTTCAGACATTCTGAGGTTTCTTCTAGTTAGTGTGGTTTAAAAACAGAGGGGTTCTATCTACTTTTTATTTTCAAAAAAATGTCACTTTGGGGTGTGTTCCTCAGTTGGGGTCTAATATTAGAGTTTCTGCCAACTATGTAAAATTATAGTATTTCCACAATAATACTAGTGCGTGAGAGGGACTGAGAGAGAAGTAGATACGGGAGGATGTTGATAAGAAGAGATAAATAATTCGAGTTGCTTATATTTTTTTTTTTACGAGATAATAGAATTTGCACCGGTATTACTCATACGTATAATATAGCCGTCTATATTTCATAAGCTCAGTCGCGAAATACACACTATGGGTTTTTTTACTGCTTATGAGGCATATCGATTTTATTTTTATCCAATTCGATTCAGCGGATTCGTTTACTTACATTGTTTACGTTGATGCGAAGCTTATTAACTAAAGTTATTTGTGCGGATTTATAAATACTGGATACTCTTTCACTGGCTGCGGCTACTTTCCTCTTGTTTTATTACTTTTTTGTTTTTCTTCTCTCTTCCTCTCCTCACTTTATTTGCGGTATACTGCGGTCTCCGTACTCGTCCCACACACGAACACACAGATGCACGAAATATATCGATGAGCGGAACACGCAGGAACAAGTTCGAATTGCATGCGCCGTTCTGCTGCTCGGCCCACCCCGAGTTAGGGTGAAACTCTGGTTGCCTACCATCATTCATCGAAAGAATCAAAATATCTGTTATCCAATACCTCATTAAAAAACATATACATACATGAAAACAATATGTGTATTGTTGTCTAATCGTCGTTCATTAGAAGATTACAGAGATTTCACCAAATCTATATCTTATTTCAATTATATTATATTCAGAACAGAACCGTAAACCGAAATTAACCGGAATTTTTAACTGAATCGTAACTGAAACCGGAACAAAAAAATTGCTCAATGGAAAAACCGAAACAGAACTCGGAACGATAATTATGTATAATTTCGGTTCATTTGTTTTTTCATTAAATTAATTCATAATCGCCGGTGCTAATGTTTATTTATATAGACATTCAAAAAAAATATGTTTTGGACATTATGTTGGTCGGTATATTGTTAATAGAGTAAATAAACATTACAAAGTGCATGTATTGAACTAGTCATTAATTAAGGTTTATTTCTTTTGTATTTTCAATTTTATAACTGGAAATTTGTAAATAAAATTAAACCAAAATTGCTTTTTTTTTCGATTTTAAATTTTAATTTCAACCGCAACTGAACCGGAACCGAATCCAAACTAAATCGAAATTTTTAGACGAACCGAAATTGAAGCTGTTTACTTGGTTTACTTGGAACGTAACCGTAAACCGGAACGAAATTAATTTCGTTTCGACTATCTGATTATATCATTACCCTACAAGGAACAAACTTTACATTCTTTTTTTCATTTTTTTGTTAGCATCATCTACTATAGAGACACAATCAACATGTATATAATATACAGCGGAACCTCGCTTAACCAGTTTAATCCGTTCTAAAATTTCCGAATTTTTACTCATCTAGTGAAACATATTCAAAAATATACATAATATGCGTACACAAGTTTTAAAAATGATGTAGCAGACGCGCATCATCTCTCTCGTTATGTGAAACATCGCTCGTTAAGCGAGTAATTTTTCTTATAATTAATTTTGCTTGTTAAGCGAAATGCTCGTTAAGCGAGGTTCCACTGTATAGGATTTGTTGTCTAATATAAGATACCTTCATTATTTCAAATTTATCTAACATTGTTAGATTACAAAGATTTAGAACTAAACGTTTTCTATAAATTAATTATTTAATACCTTCACTAAATTTCAACAAAATGTCTATACTGATTTTTCAATCCTTGTCCAACTTTCTTCATCGAATTGAAGAAAATTATTGTTGTTTATCATGTTTATTAGATGTATGCGATTCAAGTAAAATATCTAGTCTTTATTTCAATTCGAGCGTTCAGCTCATAAATACACTAATAAATAAAGGGATACCCACAATAAATAAATAAATAATACAGGCAAAACTGGATGAGATACATAAATAAATGTTAGTTGTATGTTTTGGTGATTTTAGGCGTGGGCGTTTGCCTTCATGGTGCTTTCGGTGGGGGTTTCAGCATGGACCGCGCTGCCGACGCAAGCTTCTTCGATACCACGGAAGCTATGTGCGAGCTCCTCTTCCACATATATTCCTTGGTCTTCTCATGGTTATCTGCACTATCAACTCTCATCTGAAAATAGTTAATTCATGTAGTTCAATATTCTAAATATTGTATTTATATATATTCTAAGTACAGCAAATTAAGTACAACAACTATTTAATTTGCTCATCTCTAGTTGAGAACATTAAGACTTACTATTCTCACCATAGTTTCATTTTAAATGAATATTAGAAGTCTATAACAGCTCAAGATTTAATTATCTTTTTAGTAATTATTTGTGTCCAATCAACAATTACTATTTGTATCATATATGTAAATAGTAATAAAGAAACAAATATATTTGGTAATAATCAAACATAAATTGAACTATGATATTTTATCGAGTTGTTAAATCTCCCTTAATTGAATTGAATATTAGTTACGATTGACCAATTTGGTGTAATTACAATGCGATTGAAAAAAAATCACAATTACAAACATCCAGCAGCGGCCATTTCGACATCATAGTGAAAATAATAATGTTGAATCATTCTAAACATAACATGTTGATATTCAGTTAATTAAATTGTTTGTTTCGAGGTGATCATTACCTACTTGTGTTTAAAATACAATAGTAAACTATAACTATTATAATTTTATGAAGATAATTTGAAATATTTGTCTTTAATAGTTAATTTTCAGTATTTAAACATACATTTAGTTTTCCTTATTACAGATGATCTTTTTAAAAAATTAAAGTCATAAATTAGAAGAAGCAATGTGTATGTGATTATTATAAAATTTAATTATATTGTTAATATTATAAGATGTTAAGAAATTTCCTGTTATGAAAGTAACTTTTCTACGTTTATAATTTACTCTTGAAGATCGGCCATGAATTAAATTAAATCAAAGTATTGACCCGTCGCATCCTCCAATTTTCAACATCCTTTCAAAAAATTATTAAGAAATATTTTATTATAATAATAAAAACGTAAATCAAATTAATATAAGTTTCTATTTAATTATTTTTAACCTTGATTTAAAAGAAGCTTTGAATTTCTAAGAAAATTACTCAATTTTACGTTTAATGTCCTTGCTGAGTGAATATATTTGTTTATTTTTTAATTGTATTAATTATTAGAATTTTTATTTAAGTGAATGTAATTTACTGATTTGTGTAGTTACCTTTTTACTTACTTGCTTTGGTTGCAGAACTTTGATGGAATGCAAAGTGGCTGCACCTCCATGTACGATTCTCAAGTTCAATTTACCAATCATTTCAGCGGTGGTTGCTGTGGCGCTCTTCAGTTCGCGCTTGGCGCCCCTTCCGAACTGAAATCATCGCGATTATTACAACTTTATCTGAAAGAAACGTTTCGCATATTTACTTCTTTCTCCACCCTCAAAGTGAGCGGTCCCAAAAAGAAGTTAGTTTTGACTGTAGTATAGTCCCTCATCATGTTAACAGCGACATCACCTTCCCTTCTGAGGGTACTCAGACCGAACAAAGTCGCCCTCGCTCTCGTAGCCTGCTTCTTGTTGCTTCCGCTTCCGCTCTTGGTCTTGTTCTTAGTTTTGTTCTTCTTCTTGTTGCCTGTGCTCGGACTCGCTCTTACTTCTAATGTAACGTTCTTAATAGGCACCGTTTTTGTGATGTCGCTCGCTTTGGAGATGAGGATGAAAGCTGGTTCGCGCGATTCGCTTTCCGTCGCTCTGGCGATCTCCGTGTCACCCATCTTGTTGGTGGCCCTCAAAGGTTTCTTGGTCTTGTTTGATTTACGCTTGTTGGTCGTGTTCTTGGTCTTCTTCGTCTTGTTCTTGTTGGTTTCGGTCGGCTGAGTCAGTTTCACTCGAACCGGGTCATAGGATTTCCCTAGGATCCTGTTTATGCGACCCAGGATGTTGTCTACGAATCGGTTGTATTTCGAGATGTAAACCTGCGGCATCCGTGTCTGCGTCTGGGATGCTGGATGCTGCTGCACCGATTGCTGCTGCAGTGCACCTGCATCACCACATTACGTTAAAAATGCTTTCTACATTCAGAATGTTATTTGATTTGTTGTTGTTGTTATTTTTTTTTAATATTATTATTATTATCATTATTATACGAAAAGAAATTTGTTGTAATAATGCAGAGCTTAATTATCTACTGTTGCTTCTCGGAGATAATTAAGTGGATAATCACGTCTCTTTAATGGAACGGTTGTCGGTAGGTGAAGTGAAGTAGGTCACCCAATGGCCTTGTTACATGACTTTCTTGTTTGGTGCGCGAGATCCGAGGTCATCGTCATCATCACCATCATCAACATCATTCCACCTGCCGCAACGTTTCTTCCTAGCGCGACGCATCTCCACAAAGACGCACTCCGATCAAATGAAACTTAATAACAATTCATTAGTCGAACGGCCGCAGGACATTCGTGTCCCCATTTATCATCACACGATTACCTTGAACCTGACCGTTCCCAAAACGGACGGAGCGCGCCTAAAATTTCTCTTTTCCATCATCTCGCGTTATTAGTTTGTTTTCACTTCATCGCATTTAGCAAATTTCCATCGATTCCGTTAATAACTGTTCACCGGTCGTTATTATAGATTTTATTGGTATTACCTATTATTAATTTTTTTTTGGATGCGAAGAAGTGAACTTTGGTTTGGAGACCGTTTGTAACTTGTTTCTTTATTGTCATGAACGTTAAATTGTTCTGCAAACAAGTGTTCTTTTTTTTTGGTAGTTGATGTCAACTTCTTATATATGTTTTGGGAATTATTAAGAATTTGTACTTGTTGTATGTAAGTGAGTATATGTGTCTGTTTGTGTGGTGTTTATATATGTGGGTAAATGACCATGACCTGGTATGGCCAGTGACCCGATCGAGAAAACTCGAGGTACCGTTACCAAATACCACACCACCACACATCATTAATGTCTAATTGCCGCATTATCATTAAGTCTCTCATTCAATGTACAGTACATTTGAATAAACCTGCGGAAAATACATTAGACTACCGCCATTTCCACTAATTCCTAGCTGTTAATACCACTACTTATTATATACTTAATGCTACAGTTCTAAAACTAATCAACTACAAACTACAACTGTCATAATCACAGAACCGAAATCCAATAAACTAAGACCTTTGCATGCCTTTCAGTAAAACTCAGACTCCATGCTATTAATGCATTCAATAATAACAAAGAAACAACATCACTTACCATTATTATTATTTTATTTTTTAATTAGAAACCACCAAGACAATTTCCATCAATCGTACAAAAACGAAAAAAATAAATAAAAACAAAACAAAAACACAACAATGCTGCAAAAATTAAAAGGATTATTGTCACATCATTAAGAAAATGATCATGCTTCCACCGAATCCCAGCCCAACCACCAATAATAGATTAATTATTAAATTAATTTTAATGCAACAAGACACATGCAAAACTTGGTTAATCGTTATTTAAATTACTATATGCATTAGGCCTAGATAAATGTCACAACATAAAACAATTGTTATTTACAAGGTAACATATTATATCAGAAAGAAGTCAATAAATAAAACAAAGTTGTTTTTTTTTTTGGTTTACTTTTAATAAATAAATCTAAATTTCAAAAATAAAATTTTCCAATCGATACCGCAATTTGTACAGATTGTGCGTGTTATTTGATACATTATACAAAGTAACTAACGAGGAATATTCTTTTGCAAAAGAAGATTGCCACCATATAAACATGTGCGACATGTACCTAGTTTAATGCAACTAAGTTCCTTTATTATTTTTTTTTTTTTAAATAAGGACATTCTCTCACAAACTCTTTCTCACGTTTACTCGGCAAATAAATAATTAAATAAATAAATAAATTAGAATTGAGCGTAGAATTCATTGTTGGTTTTCATGTTGTTGTTGTTTTTTTTTTTAGATTCTTAGAAAAAAAAAAAAGGGGTGTAGTAGAGTTGGGGATGAGGTATTGCTTCCTATTTCTATCGCACTTTGTTCGATTTTCTCGATTTGTGTTGGTGGTTACGTGATTTGTTTTTCTTGTGATGTGTTTTACTGGATTTCGACTCACGTGAACGTTTGGCTTCGATGACGTCGTCGAGGTCCGTTTCATCGTCATCATCATCATCATCGTCGTCGTCAGCGGCGGTATCATCATCATCATCGTCGTCATCGTCATCGTCACCGGTAATATCGTCTAAGTCATCGTCATCGTCGTCATCGTCATCGTCTTCAGCCTCGTCGTTCTCCGGTACCGGAGCGACGACAACAGGCTGCGCCACAACGTTCGAAGCGGCCACCTCGGTGGGGTCTTTGTCAACGACGGAAGAATCGCTTTCAGCGGATAAAGGACTGTCTGTCTCACCGGCTAAACTCTCGTCGGCTTCATCGGCGATCGATGATTCAGGTACAACTGGGGATTCCGGTACGCTCTCCACGGGCTGCGTCAATCCGGTGGACGGGGATACATCATCATCATCGTCATCATCATCATCGTCCTCTATAAATTTCAAACAAATTAATTAGATACATTGAAAGGTTACATCAATTTAAAAAAAATCCTACCTCCTAGGATGTCATCGAAGAAACGTTCGAAGTAGTCCTCATCATCATCGTCGTCATCGTCATCATCATCGGCAGGAGAATCATCATCATCGTCGTCGTCATCATCATCATCGTCGACGCCCAAGTCCAAGTCATCATCGTCATCGTCGTCGTCATCATCATCATCGTCCGAAGACGACGTCGATTGTCTTCCTGTGGCTTTGGCAACTTCCTTGGATTCTTCGACCTTAACTTCAGTTTCTTTAACTTCCGTCGAAACCGGTGTTACAAAGACACCCGTCGCATCCTCCTGCTTCTTGCCTTCCTCTTGTACCAACGCATCGGCATTAATTGGACCGGCTTTTACGTAAATTGCGCAGAGGCACACGGCAGCAGCCGCCAACAGTAATATCCTCATCGTGATTCTGCAAAATTGCAAAGTCTATAACAATAAATCCGACTAACGGAGCTCTGCTCTGATTGCGCTATTTTTTTTGCGTGCAACCAAGAACCGCGCATTCATAAATCACTTTTTGCTACTACTTACGTTTGATAATATTTGGTTCGCTCGTCGTACGATTACAGTCTTCTATCACTTATTTTCTGTGTGTGTGTATATTTTCGGCAAATGTTTAGGCACTGATAAAATCGGTGATTGGGTCACTTGTTATTAACAACGCAAAGCTATTGACCGGTGCTGACCGCTCCGGAGCGGAATCGACTAACAGGTCGTTTGTACAGAATACTCCTCTTATACCAGGACTGACGTCACTCTTGGAGGAAGCCACCGCTTTTATAAACATATATATAGGTGTATGTAAGAGACTCCTCCTTCTCCTCCTCTTCCTCGTCGTTCTTCATATGTGTACATGCCTCCAAATTAATTTCACAGAAAGAAAATTTAAGGATACAAAAAAAAAATATTGCTTGCTGCCTGTGTATGACATACTATTAGCATCTCATCGACAAGAAGAAATTCGCAATTAGCAGAAACCATCCAACGCACTTCCCATGTTTGTAAATACTTTTAAGGAATCTTCATTACATCAAAATGTTAACAATCCCAATTTACCTTAACTTTTGTCATAATGTATTAATAGATCTAGATCAAATTAATACAATTTCTATTACTGATAGATAGCATTATTATTAAATATTTATAATTATACATAATTGGAAACTAATTGGAAATTCGTCTTGATGTTTTTTATTCAACTTCATATTGAATAATTTAATAATTAGTATTATATTTATAATTTTAATTATATTAAATAACTATCGAAATCTATAATATTTTGATATTCACTAATTTGCATATTCAATAATTAACTAAAACTAAAATTAATACGAATTCAATGAAATAATCATAATAAGTTTATATTATTTATAATAGAGATGACAATATTGGATGTATACTTTTGATTTTAGATATTACCAATTCAACTTGTGGCGATTAATAGAAAATAGTTGAATTAAACAATTTAGAAAAAATGAGAATCTTTTTGGATGCAAGTATTTTCTGTGTCAATAATAGAAAATTTTGCTTTAAAACGAAAACAGTTTCTCGTTCTGAATTCAGGTGGAATTAGATGTAACTCGTTTGTTAAGTTTGTTCGCCTCCAAAGTGCACTTCATTATCTCCACGTCGCTTGCGGTTAGAAGACGATGTTTTCGTTTTTCAATAACCGAAGAGCCGAATCTTGTTTGTCAAGTACATCGAGTTCTTATTCTTATTCCATCCATAAAGAGATAGCGCATCACCAATAAGAGTGTGCACGATTTCGTTTTTCAAAATACAAACGAGGATGAGCGCTTCTCTCATCCTGTTGATCACGTTCCTCTTCTTCATCACCTTGCTAGCCTTCTTCTACATCTCGTTCGTTCGTTCGATACCCTTTTTTTTTTCTTCTTCTTTCTTTCGTTGTTATTTCCTCTTTCTTATTCTTGGTGCGATCGAACGTTCTCGACCTAGACAGAGGAGAAAGTTTTCTCCGCTCATTTTTTTTGTTCTTTCTTTTTTTCGTCCGCCTCGCCAACGAAGACCGACCGACCGATCGATTCAATAATAATAACGGTTCGGAAATATTCATATCGCATTTATAATCACAGATTCATTATGGCATTCCTCGGTTATATGACATCGAAAATGGCACATGCACAGCAATATGCTTGGTGACTAGATTGTCCGCATCGGTGAATTCCTCCGCGACCCACCAGAACGAACGTATGCCTTCGACACACACGGGCATTTCCATGCGCGACAAAGCACGAAATTGTTCCGGAATACTAAATTGACTCTTCAAAAATTCGGACACCTCTCCTCGTTTTCAAACTCTTTGTCTTTCATTCTCATTTTTTTTGTTTGTCTTTTTTGGTATCGTTCATTTAAATAACAATTAATTATTTTGAAAATCAGAACGACGACGACGCCTCTTCGGTTTCGCGATAAAAGAAAGAGTTGCGCGCACCTCCAAACCATGTCAAAACACTTTGAATAATTGTCCATTCATGCAGTCGCAAATCTTTATTTGCTTAACGCTTGTTCTTGTTCGAAGCAGTGTTGATTTTACACAATTTCATTTTAATTGCCTTTCTCCACTTGTTTATTTTCAAATTATAATCGATTGCGCGTTTTAACCAATCTTCAATAAACTCAACTAAATATCTATCAGCGACTTTCCTGTACAAACATTCTTAAAGTTTATTGGAATGCATTTCAACAAAATATCATTTAGTTTCTTTACAAATATTTCATTAACTTTATAAGTTATTTATTACAAGATATTGTAAATAATTAACAGATAATTATCATTTTGATAAGATTTCTTCAATAAATTAATACTTAATAAATACACAAAACTTAACTTTATAAAAATATCAATATTCAATCTATAAATTGCAGAGAAATCAACTAAGAATTTAGTATTTTATGTAACAAAATATTCGATCTAAAAATTGTTTCCTAACTTTAGAGCAGTGGTTCCCAAACGTATTTGGCCTACCGCCCCCCCTTCAGAAAAAAAATACTCGGCGTCCCCTAGAAATCATTTTTTCTAATTCTTCTCTTCTTTTTTATGCTTTCACCGCCCCCTTACAGTTATTCATCGCCCCCAAATGCACCTGTGGCTATCACCGCCCTCTGGATCGCTGCAGCGTCCACCAGACGACGGTAGCGCCCACTTTTGGGAATCACTGCTTTAGAGAAAGAATCGAAAAACTACAGTAATTTTAATAAAACCCAAAAATTTCTTAAATATAATAACTGCATATTAACAAATATTATTTTTGATAAAACATCAATGACTCACTCAAAACTTAACGTTTGTTTTTTTTTCATTCGTGTGTGTCCATTTCATTACAAATATGTTACATGTAATATGCACACATGTTAGAACTTACAATAACAGTTAACGTCGTGTTCTGTTTTTTTTTCTTCTTCTTAACTGTTAATGTTTCTTTATAAAGACGATACTAAATGTTTTACCAATATAGAAAAAAAAATACCTATATGAAAATAAATAAAACATACGGCGACGTTTTGAACGCGAAAAAAAAAGTAGAAATCCAATTGGTTCGATAACAATGATTTTCGTTCTGCTTAAACTCGTTTCGAAATGACGTTTTTCTGTGTCGGAGGATTCATAAATAAACACGTTCAAACAGAACGCGGTTGCATTATTTATGTTTTCATGTGCGAAATGTTTATGGTCACTAGTTTTCTGGCGCGATATTGTTGTATAATTTATTTAATATTGTTCTATTGCTTGCACAAATGAATTTATTGCTACAACTTTATCAATTTTATAAAATTACGTGATTTTAAAATTGTTTATTAAATTAAGAATGAAATACTCCATAAAGGCAATTGATTTTCAAATGATTTCAACATATGAACATTTCGAAGTTGTTGAAACATTGCATTTTTTTTATATAGTAATATTTTTATTGAAATGATAAAAACTTATCAATAATGGATATAATTCTAAGAACCAACAATAAAGAAGTTTTATAATACTTTCCCAGGTATGGAAAATCAGGTTACTGTAGAAATACAAAATTTTTAATTAAATTCATTTGTTTTTTTTATAACTTTATTCTTAATTTGGCGATTGTTCTTCCCTAAGACTAATTAAATAATATTGAGGAGTAGATTATGTTTAGTATGCTTTAGGTCGCTGCTTCTTTAAGGAATCTGTTTACTTAAAAAAAAACGGTTTTCTAATTTCAACTTGTCTACATAACCGGTTTAAACCGAAAACCCTAAATCTGTTTATTCTGTACATTGGTTTTCTGTTCAAAATATAAAAGATAAGTTTCAATTGGCTACTACGCTCGATGGAATCTATTCTGAATCTTGCACTGATAACCAGCGTCTAATTTGCATACATAGATGTGCGTTGATAAGAAATTAATACAATTTGAATCATTATTTGTATGAATTTCAAGCGAGATTATATTGAGGAGTACAGTATGTTTAGTATGCTTTAGGTTACTGCTTCTTTATGGAAACTGCTTAGGGTTTATACAAAAACCGACCTAAAAAAAAACCGGTTTTCGAATTTCAACTTGTCTACAAAACCAGTTTAAACCGAAAAATCACAAATAAAAGACATATTTCAATCGGCCACTACCCTCAATGAAAGCTATTTATTCTGCATCTTGCAGTGATATCTAGCGTCTAACTTGCATACATAGATGTGCGTTAATAAGAAATTGTACTGTTGAACACAACAATACAATTTGAATCATTATTTCTAGAAATTTCAATCGAATTTATTACAAATACTTAATTAATTACAATAAATAGATGTTAATAAAATTACAATTCCAAACAACAAAGCTATATCAATCTACTAAAACGTTTTCGATATTAGAAAAGTGCTCGTAACGCTCCTCAGTAAAAACTACATTTAGCACTTTCGGTTGTTGTGGAACGAAGAATCGTTTGGTAATTTCAATATTACACCTACGAAGAACTTTCCCATCCACATTTTTTTGGTTGTTGTTGCTTTTCTTTTCTTTCTATATATATTTTTTTCCTCTTTATTTTATCGGACCACAAATGCGATTCTTTTACTTTTCTAAAACACATCCACACAACAATTATCGGGTCGATGCTACAAATGAAAGTTGCGTGCGAGATGCCGCCTCGTTTTTCATTCCGGTTTCCTGGAAATCCACCTCAATCCTCCTTAATCCATCGTACAAGATAAAACTACTAATTCATCAGATAAATGACATCTACAACAATGGAAAAAAAAATGGAAGTGATATAATATTATCAAATTTTTTATGGATATGCTAATCTCATATTTATTTTTGAACGTGGTCTAAATACGATGAAGATTAACACGATAATATTTATGTAGTGAAATCTTGGAACATTTATAAGCTAAGATGTGGTTATACCGGAGTCGTGACCTCCAAGTTTCTACGCTTAACTCAAGTTCAACTTTATCCGTGTACTCTTCCTCATCTTTAAGACCTTTTATTTATTATTATTATTCATGTATTCCTGTAACCTTCGTGTCCTTGTAAAATTCTAATGAATAAAAAGGAATTTAAATATTTTAAATTAATTAATCTTCTATATTGTGAACATTGTAAAGAAAATCAAAAGAATCAAAATATCTTAAATACATTACTTTATTATTCATTTTCTAAGTAACTTGTCTATAAAATTTTAATATTAAACTAAATATTATTATATGTATAGCTCAATTCTCCATTGAATACTTAGTTCATAACAAGTAACTTGCCACGTATCACGTAATTAATACAAAATCTTGTAACGTAAATCCATGCTTAAACATTTAAGCTGTAAAACTGAAAATTTTAAAATGCATATGTAACCTGTATATATAAGTACTGACCTGCTTACGGTTGATGATTTGTATGGACCAATTGCTCGCTATTTATGTTAGTAACATCTGTGGAATACGCGTGAGTCATTAATATCGTTGGAATTTCGGATGAATTTGAATTTCAAATTAAACACGAAAGTTAATTAATTTAGTTTTGATTCCTCTCATTCTCAGAACTTTTACTGATTTTAATATCAATAGATCATAGTTTTTGCGTTTCTAGTACAGAAAACACTTTTACATATCATTAAGTAATCATTATCTTATGTTTTTTTATACTCATAATTGCATGGACTTTCTTTTAAAATCGGATTAAGGTCAGTTTTCTTAAAAATATTCACATTTTATGCATTTTATTATATATTAATAGATTTACTTTGTTGGAAATATCACGAAGTTTTTGATCATTTCATTTATTAAGATATCTGTTGTATTTAATTATAATAATGAAAAAAATATTAAATTCAATGTAAAATTGAGAAAATTTTATTGAATAAGAAAATTATATACAATTTTATATTACAAAGTTAGTTACCATTTATATATTTAATTAAAATCAATTTCATCAATATTTAGGATCAAAAAATTACACTTTTCTTCAATTGGATGTTGTTAGTATCTTTGAGTTGTAAAATAATATATAAAAATTTGATGATGCTTCAATTCTAGACGGTTTTCTATTGGAAAATGTATAAAATATATTGCAAAAATATGAAATTCTTAAAACCAAAACTTGTAATAAGATGTGCATTAATTTGGATTTAATAAGTAGGAATATCATCAACATTTGTTGGATCTTTTAATTTATTAAAAAATATGTAAAGTTTAAAAAAAAAAACATACGTTGAAACTTATACAGAGCCATTAGCTTTCCTATTGGAAAATGTGTATAAAAAAGAAAACGTTCTTTTATATTTCGAACAATAGGAAAAACCGTTTGGAATGAGTCGGAAGTGGCAGCGGCGTGTCGTGCCCGTGAAGAATAATTCGTAAGCGACCTTGCTCACGATTCTGTTTCTTCTTTTCTTTTCCCTTCTCATATGTGTTTGTGGGTCACACGCGCGTCAGTGGGTCACATACTTCTTCTTGCTCTACCCTGCCGGCCACAATTCAGTTTCTAAACTAGTTTTAATTTCAATTTCCAATACAAAAATTTCTTGAAATACCACCGAAACCAGCCGCACACGCAAGATGAAGAAGATCCAATTCCATTGGTACCCTACGTACCAGTCCTCAAAACTTCTTTGCCCCAACAATTATGTAAATAAACCACATAACTGTCGTGGATTCGTTATTGTATTAGACGGACGGAAGTGTATACCATGATTGGTATTCCCGTCCCAGTAAGAAACAAACGAACAGAAAAAAAAAAATATGTTATAACAAAACGAAAAATAAATTATACCAAATCGAATTTTCAATACCGTTAATGTCCATAACTTACAATTCTCGGAAATCGATTTCGTTTCACGTTCATGGGTGCAACCAAAGACGCCCTAAGTTCAGGAAACCAAACAAATATTGGTATCACCAATTTTCGATTATAATTTTCTTTTTGTTGCGGCGCATTTGAAATGCAAATCGAAGGAAGATTTCGGTATGGCACATCGGAGGTTGAAGACCTCTGACGCAAGGCAATGTTTACGAATGTAATTTCATTATTTATTAACGAACTGGTTCAACTTATGAAAAGAAAATCTAATCTGATCAAATTTATATTTTTTGTCCATCGACTACTTTCTAACATTAAATATTCAATTCGAATGCACCAATGGAAAGCATTTCTAATAGTTTTGTCTCTAATTATCATCGGGATTAACAGTTATGAACGATTTTGTACAGGTTTGATTAACGTTGGCACATTAGTGCTAAATATAATTAAACGAGAGCGACGTTCTCGCAAATAATTTTCTTGGAAACACTTTCAGATATGCATTTTTTTTAAACTAATAAAGATATAATTAAGGCGACGCAAAGCTATAAAATATAAAGAGGCCATTAACAGATTCTGAATGTGCAGGAAACGAAAATGGGAACAAATATGTTGGAAATATAAAATAATGTATGCTCATTCAAATCGGACAGACTAACATTTGAAGCACCTTTTTAATATTAAACTTAACAAACTTATATGTAGAAATTTCATTGGATTTTATGAGAACAACAACAATATGTATAATATCATGAACTATCAATGAA
Source organism: Nicrophorus vespilloides (assembly GCF_001412225.1). NCBI lineage: Eukaryota > Metazoa > Arthropoda > Insecta > Coleoptera > Silphidae > Nicrophorus > Nicrophorus vespilloides. The sequence continues at coordinate 1,431,609 of NW_017100088.1, read as the reverse complement.
CATAACTAAACTTCGAACTTCACTTAATGAAGAAACTATACGGAATATGAAATAATCTAAATTATCAAATGTTATCATGCCGATCATTGCATCATTTTGTATATTAATATGTATGTGAAGTATTATAGAAAGATACTGCCATCTATAATTAAATAATATCACTAATTTTCTTAATAATAATAATTTATAGTTGAATTGCGTTTCACGCTTTGTGTGAAAACAATTTTAATTGCAATTAAAATCGTTTAATTAAGTTATGCTACCCGAACAACTCTCTTGGCTTAGCGCATTATCGTTTTGAAAAGATCATATAAATACATTTAAACAAAAAGAATCTCGCACAGTTCACTGTTTATTTAAGCCATTCCATTGTTTATACAGAGGCTATTTTCAGTAGTTCGCGCTGATTGAATGCAGAACATGTTTTGGAAAACCGCTAATGTATTTTACATGTAAACCGATATATGTATTTCCACAGTTCGCTTAAACTCGTTCTAGGAAAAGTCGCGTTTCCAATATCGCATGGAAAATAAATAACAAATGTAAATTTCTTAATCATTTTTATTCATTACAATATTAAATATGAATCCCTCCGTATATTATTCAACTTTAAGTCACATGAATACGTGTTGTTATTATAAATATAATTAGTATAAATCATAATGGCAGAAGGAAACAATAAATTCGATAACTAAATCAGTAATGGATGAGGTAGTGTACAACTACATGAATGTACAGTTCGCAATATATTCGTTTCGTTATCACTATATATTGTATTAAAATATACTTGGATAAGATTATATCTAGAAAGTAAAAGTAGAAAAAAAAATTAAGTACAAAATACACGGATCGGCGAACCGCGTTTAGGAATTCTAAAAAATCAATACTTGTGCATTAAAATTTTCAAAATTGACTAGGTAACAAATTTAAAAAAAAAACTGTTAATTGCTCCAGCAATTTCAGCCGGACTAAACGAATAGGAAATGGAAAATGCAGGCACACGCATATTTAATAAGTATGATGCTCGACGATTACGCTTTTACTCCCCTGCGGCTCTTCCCGAACGCGTTCCTTCCTGGTTTATACCCGTTCTTACTTTCGCCTCCGAACCGCCCTTTGCCACGCGAAATCTCGTAAAGCGTATCCGATTCAGAGTCCGTGTCCGTCAAATCTGGTTTCCTCGGATGATCTGCAATCAATTGAACCGTTAGATTATCGAAGATCACGGGAAAGTGTTAAAAGGTCATTCATTACATGGTGGCATATCTTCGGTATCTTCTATTAGTTTATAGGTTTGCGGTTTGTGCATGTTCTTGTACGAGCAGAAGCTAAAGCAGAGGTACACCAATCCCCAGATTATACCAATGAAAGCAATTACGGAGCAAATCAGTCCTAATACCACGTATAGGATGCTCCAGCTGCAATCGGAATCCACGTCTTTTTGCAAATACACTTTAAACAGATCCTAAAAAAAACATACATTGACATTAATTTATTTTGATTGATGATATGAAGTAAATCATACCTGCATCCAAAAAGCTTCGCATATGCATTTACGACTGATTTCTTCGCAAACTCCGTGTCCTGAACAATTGTTCTGGCAAATTGCAGTCTGTAATGAAACAGAGAAACCCAACAAACCAGCGTCGACTTTCAATTTTTCTCTCAAGTGTTTGACAACTTCGTTGGCATCAACCGGCTTTCCTTCGGCATCCTCCACGTAAAAACTGATAATAGCTTTTCCAGTTCCTGTCTGCTGCTTCAGTTCGCGCACCTGCAGCTTCATATTGTCCTGCACGAGTAGAGCCAATTTTCCGACCAGAGTCCTATACCTGGCCTCGTTTAATGTCTTAACATTGTAATCAACGGTCATGTCGACCATGTAAAAAAGTTTTCCGTCATTCTTTACAGTCAAGGTGATGCTGTCCACGTCGGACAAACCTTGCTCATCAGAAACGGATAAATTGAAAATGTATTTGCCGGGAACGAGATCGGATAGGATGAGAATCGATGATTTGTCTGAATCTTCAGCGATTCTTCCTGCAGCTAATGAGGAGTCCACGCGAGTCCATTGCCACTTAACAATAGCCCAATCATCGCTCGACTTTGTGCCATTGAGGTAGGCGACGTTTCTGGGCAGTTCCAGCTCGAAATTACCTCCTGCGTTTGCCGTAGGTTTCTGATTCTTGTCTAAAACGAAATGTTCGATATAATAAACATTTTTTTGATATTAGTAAATTGATTACTTTGATTAACTATAACGTATTGGATAGCGGAGGCTTGGTTAGTATCATCGTCAGTGACATTGACGCGAAAAACGTACAGTCCTTTGGTGAGATTAGTAACATTGGTGATTGGAGTCGAAGCATTTACAAATGCCACTTTAGAAGGGCCATTCAGCTTCTCCCAATTGTAAGAAACGATGTGGTTATCGTCCGTGCTGTTGCTGGCGTCCAAAACCACCCACGTTTGCGGTAAACTTATTGTGATATTGTTATCTGCGGCTCTTGCGATAGGAGGTTGATTTGTTGGCGGTTTAACGAATACGTGAACGCTAGCTGTACTGCTCTGATTAGCGCTATCCGTGACTTTTAACTGAAAGGTGTACACGCCTTTCTCCAGATCTGACAACCTTAGGTACGGTGTGCGGGTGTCCTGCATATCAACGGCTTTGTCGGCGTCGTCCGAGCTCTTGGTCCATTCCCATGTGGTGATCATATGGTCGTCAGTGCTCAGATTGCCATTCAACGTTATTTGATTCTTCGGCAGGTAGATGATTACATCTTGTCCGGCGTTCGCGTCTGGTGGATAATCTTTGACTTTCAGCACCGTTATATTGGCCGTACTAGTGCTAATCGCCTTATCCGTATCGGTTACTGTTAATTTAAATGTGTAATTTCCCGGTCTCGTTAGATCCTTCAGCTGTAGAGTCGGAGCATCCGCTAACTGAGGTTGATAACCTAAACAAAAAATAATAAATTTATTATTGTGATAAAAATGAAAACACGTTATAAGAATATTTTTTATCTAAAAAGATTTTGATGACTAACATTCTCCTTCTCTTTAATACACATAATTGAAAGTGAATGGAAATAAATGATATAACAAAGCAACTTTCACAATTGGATCAATTAAGATTTTGCACGCATTAAAAATTCATTATTATATTTATTGTTATTTTACGAATTATTTTCAAATAAGAATGTAGAAAACGTTTTCAAAAATAATTTAACAATATTTATTTTTACTAATGATGTTGTGAACGTTTCATTATGTGCATTTTGTGTCAATGAGATAAGGATAATGTAGGGCAGAAAAATACGTTGCTATTTTTGAATTCAAATTGATAAAGTGCATGTTGCAAATGTTTCCTGGAAATAAAACAAAAACATGCAACTCATTCAATTTGATTATTTCTTGCGGTGTGTATTAATCAGCATATCGCCCTTTTTTGCAGTATAACTGTTATTAACGTATTTAGAATTATACGCAGATAGATGCAAACAAAATCTTACCAACAGGTCCTTGTTGTAATTCCCAATGATATAAAACGATACCATTATCATCGGTGGAAGAAGATGCATCCAAGACGGCTCCGGTATTTGGTAATTTGATTGTCTGATTGGCTGGGGTGATGATAATCTGCGGCGGTTTATTAACTCTCGACGGTGGCAAAACAGTAACATTGACGAAGGTTTCGCCATATGCATCTTCACTAGAAACGTTAACTTTGAATGTATACAATCCTTCGGATAACTTCGTCAAGTGCAGGATCTCAGCCTTCTGAATCTTAACAGCTCCACTGCCTTCAGGCTTCCTTAGTGATGTCCATTCATAATTAAACTTTTCACCAGCCGTCGGTAGCGGATTGACAACAGCGACCAAACTAACTTCGTTTTCGGGTAATTTCACCTCTTTAGATTCAGCCGTCAGCATCAACTGTTTTTTAGCAATTAAAACAGTATCATTGTCATCTATGATGTTTCCTTTTATGGCTGCGTCTTTTAATATTGGTAATGAGCAAAGACCATCATGGTTCCTCAAGAATCCCACTTTGCATTTACAAGTTCCTGCTCTAGAAGTAGGATAATTCTGTACACACTCTTCATTTTCAATGCAGCTGGCACCAATACCAACACTGCAAGCAGTGTTGTAATCTAAGGCTGATTCACTTAATTGCAGGAGGTCTTTGTAGACATCATCATAGTGATTTGTAGGTCTATTATTTATCATGTTGTACATTTCACGGCCAATATGTTCAGTGGAAATTTCAGCTAGAAATAGTTTGTGATTAGTTTTAATTGCATTTACAAAAATAATTCCTGGTTACCTTGATCTTCAAACACATCTTTCCAACTCTCTTGTCCAGGTGCTGGCCTCACAAGGACCATACTAATGTGCTGATCTATTTCATCAATATTTGGATTTTGCACAGGAACACAAAGTTCATTGCTAGCACACTCTATATGGAAGCACTTTGTGGTGGTCATAAAAGCCACATTGCATTCTTCTTTTACACAACAAGCATAGACACACTCTTTGGCTGTTTTCACGTCATTAATTTCACTGTATTTCCCTACAAAATTGAACATTTGTTGATCAGATAAAGCATTACATCAATGGAAATTTAATTACCTGCAGTTGTGTTGCCCCTAGGTATACACCCACGAAATACTCTGTGATACAGTTGTGGGCAAAGCAAATGAACGTTCGGTTTGTTTTCTGTGTACAATTGGGTGTTCGCCACTGTGAGCAGCAGAACAATACCAATAATGCCCTTAAAAATCATAATTGAATTACCTTAAGGTACTATAATTATTACAATCACAAGTATTAAAAACTGTAGTTTAAATACGTAAGATGCAGCGCATATTATACGTTATTGCGCTAAATAAACAATACAATACGGATAATTTGATGGCATTGAAACAGCGATTTATGCAAACTTGACATTTTTGACAGGTGTATGAAGCAATAACAAACTATGATCGAACGGTGGGTACATCTGGTGGCGTAGATTCAGCACTTTTGACTTGATCCAAACCATATGTGATGTCACTGCCAAAAGTACGTGTGATTTGGGTTGCTGAGCTATATAAAAAGAAACGTCATCTGTCAGAGTTCAAAAGAAAGGTTATGTTTGCTGGGGGCATTTCTCCTGACAAGTGAATGTTGTTGACTAAAAATTTGAAAAAATCAAGAATCTAAAGATGTCTGTGGAAAGTGAAAAGTTAGTTGTGAACGGAAGCACCGTTACTGCTAAAAAAGTGAGCGCCGACTCTCGATCCGGTTTAATGAAGCTGAACAGTTATGTACTGGCATTAAGGCCCTGGTCTCTGAGTGCCAGCCTAATGCCCACCCTGCTGGGTTCAACAATTGCTTACAAACATCCAGGAGAAAGCGATTTTAACTATATTACATTACTACTAACACTGTTCACTGTTGTGTGTGTGCACGGTGCTGGAAATCTAGTGAATACATATTATGATTATGTAAAGGGGATAGACAACAAGAAAGCTGATGATAGGATACTAGTTGATCATATACTGAGTAAAGATGAGGTGGTGTCCCTGGGTGCTATTCTCTACTTTGCAGGATGCCTTGGCTTTGTACTCCTGACTGCTTTGTCACCTGCAAAAATGGAGCACCTTGCATTGGTCTACTTTGGTGGCTTATCCTCAAGCTTCCTCTACACAGGAGGCATTGGATTCAAGTATATAGCACTGGGAGATGTGTTAATTCTTGTCATCTTTGGCCCCATATCAGTCCTCTTTGCATTCATGTCTCAAACAGGAAGAGTTGAATGGGCAACCATGTACTATGCCATCCCCTTGGCTCTGAACACTGAAGCCATCCTCCACAGCAACAACACCAGAGATTCAGAGGCAGACAAAAAAGTGGGAATTGTGACTTTGGCCATATTGATTGGTCATACGGCATCGCATTTCCTATACGCATTTCTGCTGTTCACACCGTACATTATGTTTGTTGTAGCGACGTTGAAGTACTCTAAATGGTTTTTGCTGCCGCTCGTGACGCTTCCGAGTGCATTCAAGATCGAGAAGCAGTTCCGCTCCGAAAATATCCAGAACGTTCCGAAGGAAACCGCGAAGCTGAATCTGTTCCTCGGAGTCTTGTACGTTCTGGCCTGCAGCCTCACGCCTGCTCTTCCGTTTATAACAAGGAGATAGACTCAGCTGATTTGCTGCTAGTTTTATTTATTTCTATTAATTTGTCACGTACCATCGTCGCGAAGGAAGACCAAATTGACCAAAAAAATAATAATGAATTGGGTGTTTAGCCGGGGCGCAGTAGAGAGAAACTTGATTATTGATTAGTTAAATTATGTTTTATATTTATGCAATTTTTACTTTGTTTTCACTTCATTTGTGTTTTCAGTTCTTAGTCTCGAAGGGATATGTACAATATATGTATTTTTTTTTCTTTTTAATTTATTTAAACTAACTATGCTGTGTATCGAAACCCTTTAATGTTTAGTGATCCTTGCATTCGCAGTGATGTTGCATCGTTTAATAATATTTATGTTGCGTCGCATCATTACTGCTTCTTATTGATATTGAGCATAGGACTAGCAGATGAATGTGTGTGCTTGCTTTTGCGATTTTTGCGTATGACTCTGTGTGCGTGTGTCAGTATGTTTATTATAATGTGAACAACTACAATTTAATGTATAGAAGCAGAAAAATCTAAATATTGTGTAAGCGCAGTAAAACAAACGATTGTTTGAAATCATATCTTCCATTAGGTATTAAGGCGTATAGTGATTATGGCGAAATATTTAGTTATACTAATAAGAAATACGGTTAACACTGCTAGAATTTAACGGATAGATTGGAACGATTATTTACTTAATTTTTAATATTGATTAACAAATGTAAAATGACAATAATAACTTTATTATCGCGTAGGTAATAAATATCCTGGATTCAATATCAATTTACGATTTACAGTTTGTAACATTTATTGAAACGAGAGTGCATATCTTTTTCTGTTTCATTTGAAATAAAATTTTATTAGTTTTACTGCCTACTTTTATTGCGTGTATCAGCGAAACAAGAAATTGAGGAAAAATAGTTCAAAATATTGAAACGAGCGAGCTGTAATTACTATCTATTATATGAGAACTGTATTAATAGAAAAAACATGTTTTGCATAAAATAGTCATACACGTTTTAATTGCTATAATAGTTAAATTGCGAAATACATTTATAATTGTTTCAATTGAATCATACTTTGTATAATTGGATTTATTAGGTATACAAATTAAAGGTTGTTATGTTAATTTATTGTCGTATGTGGACAAAATAACATTACATCAGATGATAAATTATAGGTTTGGTATTTCTGTATTGCAGACGGAAATTAGACTTGTGTAAACATTATTAGAATTGGAATCAGCTTTACCTCAACAGTGTTTGTACTTTATCGAAATTAGCAACATCATGAATATAATAGATGCAAATTTGTATGTGTCACATTCAGCACATACAATTTACAGTTCGAAACAGGAAAGGTTGTGACAATAATCCAATTGAAAATATTAAATAACAATACATGAAGTTAATAATGTTTTGAGATTAATTATTCATACTATTTTATTATAACAAAACTAACACCTATAAATATATTTAATGTATTGTTATAATTACCAGAATTTTTATATTTTGTTAATTAATTTTTCATATTTGATATTTAAATACAATGTTGTAATATTCTTATGGTTGAATTTCGTAACTGATTTGTAAGTAAAAAGTTTAAAGCCAATTTTTGGTATTTTTTATTATTTCCATCAAGATTTGGTTATTCGCGACTCTTGGATTGCTTCTGAAACAATCGATACTTTTTGATAGATTTACTCGTTTATGTTCTTGTCAATATTTTTGTATAAGTAATTGCGAAGTTATAAAAACAATCATAATTTAACAAGTAGCATGCATATATTTGGATAAAGAAAACAAAATATTTTATTAAGAATCTGCCACTTGATTTCCGTGAAAATATTAATAAATAATAATTCTTTTGTTTTCTTAAGGAATGCCATTACAATAAATGAAACCCAAATACATAACATCAATTGTTGTTATTATTGTCTCGTTATAATTAATGCAGGATGTGCGAGTTATAAATATAGTAAGTATGCAAATGAGCGCAGCGGCTCGCAAAATATTTGAGTATAATAAATAATCGAAACGTGACAATTATTTTTATCATCGGATTAGCATTTTCATAACCACAGTCTACCATCTGTGTATTTGGGTCTTGGAAATAGGAGAGGGACAAATCGAAAATAAACACCGAATACGTATTTTTATAAAACAAATATATAATATTCACAATTTGCTTTCATACACCGATTCTATACAAAATTTACAAATAGGTTTAGTTTGTAGTGCTTCGCAAAACAAAATATGAAAATAACTGGAATTTACTGATCCTCGCAGTGCATAGAAATTATTTCTTCCTTTGATAAAAGAAAGTTTTGGTTTATGCAGAATGTATGTGTTTTTTTATCAATAATGTTGGTGAAATTCGCTAAGATGCGTTCGTAAAGAGTGATTGTCGCGCTGATGATTTATTGATTTACAAACAGCGTGGATACTATAATAATGAGAATATACTTATCAATAGATTCTACGAGTTCAGTTTTGTGCATTCTAAGAAATTAAACCGTTTGTTAATCTTTGATGAATCCGTGTTAATCGAAGACAAATACCCTGAATAATTGTTGTACCTGGAATAAACGTAACAATGTCTTTGGCAACGAGAAGTTCGTTGTTTTCCACTTGGTCCTGCATCGAAATTGAAGTAAATTAAAATGAAGTGGTTTTCTTTTTATTGCTGTAACAGTATGTTATCCTTGAAACGTGTATATGTCTTCGGCGGACACTTTCATCTTGGTCTGCAGGATTTCATTGCAGCTCTCCATGAAACCTTTGGGCCCGCAAATCGCAAAAAACTTTTCAGACATACTCCTTTGCGGTAACTTGGACAACTCCATGAGCAGCATTTCTTCGGATACGCGACCCTTCAAACCTTTCCATCCGTTTTTCGGTTGCGTTAATATGAACTCTATCGTGAACCTGGCGAAAAAGTTTGTGTCAATTATAATCAATTTGATTAAATTATTTATTGTAGTTTACCTGCGATCTTCGGATTCCAAGCTTTTGAGTTCCTTCTTTAAGAACATATCTTCTTCATGCGAGTTGAAGAATAGGATTAAGACTTTGTCGCTGCGAAAAGAATTTGAATTAGCAAAAGTATTATTAAAATTTGACGTTTTACCATGGAACGCTACGCCGTTGCAGCATGAACAAGCTGAGGTTCATCATGGGGGTGATGCCTGTGCCTCCCACTAAAAATATAAAGACGGTTTTCTTGGCTATGGTTTTCAAGTCGAACAATCCGATTGGATTCGTTGATGCGATGTAGTCTTCCTCGGATCTGGAGCAGACGTAGCTGCTGACGGCGCCTCTGGGGTAGCTCTTTATGAGTAAGCAAAGGTTTTGCGTTTGCATTGCTTTCGTGGAGAAGTTCCTTCCTATGATGTTCGGAACTGTGGTGTAACTGCGCGACTCTTCGTTACCTAAATTATCATCATTATCACGTTTGATGTACCAAATTACGTTATTCTACGTACTGTTGAAGACTTTAACGTGTTTTCCTAGAGGGGAATTGTGAACTGTGCCGTCGGCCCTCGCGAGTTCAAGAAAATAACAATTATGAGTGAGTTTCTTTCTGTGAAGCAACGTGTATCCCTTGAGAATGGGCGACTGAGAGCCATGCTTCAACTGTTTAACGGTGGTCTTGGTGGTGCCGATGTGAGTCCAAATCTGCTTGATGACTTTCTCGAAGATGACGTCCACCCTTCCAGTATCGTAGTTGACGTAGAGTTGAGGTGGCCATCGGACTTCTTGGGACAGTTGGAACACGAAGTCGTGCACCATTTGCGGCATGGTAATGATCACGTGGAGGGAATCGTGAACAGGCGGCATCACCTCGATGTAAGGATTCGAGAGGGATCCCGTGTAGAAATTCAGCGTGACCGAGTCAATTTTCTGTATCCAATCCGTCTTTATCTTCTCCGCGTTTTCTTTGGAAACGTAGTTCGCTGGAAGACTACCACCTCCTAAACCCGACTTCGACGTGCGGAATACCGCAGACTCCCTGTGCTTGGGCGACTGAACGAGTGGACCGACTCGGCACTTGGCCAGGATGGAGGTAAAGTTCACCCAAGGATGAATCTGAAATCGAAGATATCGTTTGAAAATGTATACAGAAATATTATTAAAAAAATCTTGTACTTCCTCGAACAGTTCGGTGGCGTCCTTCCCGGCACCTTGCATGATGGTATCAACGCCTCCTGGATGGAATGATAGGTATTCTGAGATGTTGTAGACGTTACCTCGGATGGCAGTCCATGCGTCTCCTTCTCTTCCATGCTTCTGAAGTTCCTCCAACGTCACCTGAAATGCAACAATTAACCATGACTCTACTCCGTGACCATCGTAGCAACCTTTGTCTGATCTATATTCTTACATAATTTCGAATTTCTCCAACTCTTATTCAAAGTGTACCTAGACATTGACAACCGAAATTTTGACACTCACCGGTAAATTCCCGGCCGCAGCTCCGACGCCGGTCAGATCCTTCCCGGATGATCCTAGTCGGATCCAATCCATCAACGAGTGGCCCGGCTGAAGAGCGCATTTGTTCCGCGGATTTCCTGCAATGACAATTATAAATTAAAACGAACTAAACCATATTATAAAAATAAAACCTTTCACTCGGGAACACTAATAGGGGGGATGCATGCAAATTCCATATTATATCGCGCTAATCGAATTACCGTCATACTATTAATTGTGTGCAGAGGAAAGTATCGAGGTGGAAATGATTTTAATTAATTCGGCGCGCGCTCTAATTGCAAGCGGAGAGTGATGGTGCACTTCAAAAGGACTTTTGTCCAAATCGAGTAGTTGTCACTATTAGACACTCAACGTAAAAAATGTATATGGTGACAATCATCACAGTAATTATGTCTTTATTTACAGCGAAATTAGTGTCCTTGCGCTAACATATCTAATTTTGGAAACGTTAATTAAAGATGTGGACCAGCAATTATGGATCGAGCCTCGATGAATGTCGTGTCCACCGACAGACGACCCTTTGTGCAATGCTGTATTCTAATAATAGCTTAATCTACAATACAACTTGCACTGGGAAAATATTGATTCCAACTAAAATTGTAGCTGCAATTTATCATTTTTCCCCAAATAAATGATACTCTTATATATGGGGAGACGTTAGATGAATAATAAGATAAATCGATAAGCTCTAAAACATAGTAACTATATTGTTTCAAATTTTATTACATAAGCTCTTATTTTTTTTATATATCAACTGAATGATATAATTTAATGCATTTTTATGTTTCAGAAAAGTCCATTAAACTCATAACCATTTGAATTGAAAATGGAATTTTACAGGTCACTGAAGCAAGCGCGCTTATTCCTTTTGATGCGATTATTTCATACAATGATACTGCCCTATCATCACAGATGCATTAACCCGTTTCCAGTTTTAATGTATTCTGTATGATCTACCGGGAATTTTTAAATATCAAGTGCTCTTTCAACTCAATCATTTTTTTTAATGCAAATTCAATTTCAACTGCATTTGACTCAAGTACAAATAATAATTATTGCAACAAAGCAATGTTCGACTCACTTAATATGTGTAAATATAGAAAATTTCATTAAACGAGTGTGTGAATTATTTATTAGTGTTCAAAGAAGAAAAAAGAGTGGAGGCTGTGGAATGGAATCCACTTCGATGGGATCGATGGAAACGAATTGGGTGATTGCGGTGACAATATGTATGGAGGGATTTTGAGCTTGAATTGGTTTCCGAGAAAATAATCTATCAGCGAGAAGAACAGACCGGACTATTAAATATCAAGACGAGGGATGATCAATTATTGGTAACAAATAATACTGCGAAGATCACGGAAAAAGGTGCTTTCTCATGCAAGCTCAGGGCAATATCATTTGTTATTTCTAGACGAATTTATTGATTCAAATTCGTTACATTACTAATATAAATTCGTTTCTTTTGTGTGTTTTTTTATATTATGTATTTTTTTATATGTTAAATTAATATTAAAAACTTAATCTTTGCAACAAAGTTATTAAACAATGACATTTTAATATTAGATTTGTGATCTTGATTCAAGTTAATGAAAATTCATATAGGGGAATAGAAACTTAATTAATTTTATAACTGAAACAAATCTTATTTTAACGGTAAAAGTACAGAATCGGTAAATGCATACGTCTTTTACCGGTAAATGTTTACATCTACCTACGTATGTCAGTAAAAGTTGAAAATAATAAATACGAGATAAAGTTGTTGTATATCAAGGTTAGGTTAGGTTACCAGCAAACAATGTGGTATATTCAAAATTAAATATTTCTATGTTTGTGTGATTAGTTTCTTTCTGGCGTGTCATAACTTATATATTTTATTTACCTATATGAACATTTACCGACATGTACACATTTAACATTTCCCGGAAATGGTGGGTGAGTTGAACTTACATTTACCGATTATGTACTTTTATCGTATCACCTATATATAAGTTTGTTTATTTTTCTTCATATTTTATCAGTGAAGTTTGGTCTCTGGATCAATCTTCAATATTGTTTATTTTCTCTCATCTTTAGCCAGAATTAAAGCTTATTATTTCAATAATTTTATGAAACTAAATGTACATAAATGTACAACTACAATTCCGATTTATGCGACCATACATTTTACTAAATTTGCAGTTATCTTACAATTTATAAGTAAACTTTAATTGCCTTGTTGTTCGTAATTGTGGTATTATCTAATAAAAACAACTTTTTACTTAAAAGCTTCAAGTAAACACCAATTATGAAACTTTGCTATTGATTTGTTTGCTATATGAACTTTGTTATCGCAAAATTCAATACTAAACATTAGAATTATTTCGACAAACAAACGGATTTCAAGGTAATCCTTTGCATCCAAAGGCTTCTGGTATCAATATGTCGAGTATGATTGAATGATTCAACGATTTGTTATATTATTCAGGAAAGTCGTGGAAATCCCAAAATCCTCTTACTACACGATTCCTGGATTCGAATGGATTTATTCACACACTCACATAGTACAGATTTTTTACAATAGAATTTTTTTACGAATTTATACTTTGTACTATAAAGAAATATTTGTGAAATATAAAATATATGCAGTATGATGTAAAATGAAATGTTCTGTCTTTGACGTGAAAACAAATACATCTTATATAAGTTATTTAAACGACGCACAAATCTAGACGTAATAGCTTTTTTTTAATGGATGTTATGTTGTAGATTAAATCTCAATTTTCTACAGATTTAAATTATTAATAATAAAACGAAAACTTATAATAATAATAATTCCCACATATATTTTTAATAAATATGAAGATTGATTTATTGGTGCAACTATTTAAAAGTTAAAATTATTAATTATTATAGTATAAATGTAATAATGAGAAAAAATTGAAATAATTTGTGACTTTTTATAAATGTTTTTAAGTGATGGAAACGACGTGCACTAGCAAATGACGTGGAATTAAGACGTGTAATTTGTCTTGAGGTTTTTGGTGCGTAAGTGACGAAAATGGTGAATATGTATTGGATGGAAAGTTAATGGTGTGCACGACGAAGGATCAAATGGAGTAAATATTACAGACGAGTGGAATTGACATCGCGACGAAACGAAAACAGTAAGAAAAGCGTTAAAACTTTCTTCCACTCTATATTCGCACAGAGCATATCAAATATCTAAGCTTTCTCAATATTTTATTTTATATTGACAACTTTAAAGTACACTTTAGTTTATATACATCAATGCTGTTACCAAATACGTTAATGATATAAACTTTCTTCGTGTAAAACAATATATCTTTCATTAAGTAATTAAATTCACTTGGAATCAATCTAAAACAAAATAAGAAATGATACGAATATAATTTTTATGATGAATTAATTACTAGAAAATACCCAATATGCATCTCGTTTAACGAGTGACGAGGAGAAAAGAAATCCCGGACGGTGCGGGATTTTTGGTTTTTTGGTTTCAAATACGGTTTTCAAGAGCTCAATTAAACCGGTTTCAAACAGTCCGGAATATTGTTGCAACTGATAAACCGCACTATGCAAGGTATTGCTGTATATACATGTCTATGTTGTAACATTTCTGATCGAATTTGTAATGTAGTAACATGATTCTCCATGCAATTACTTCTTGGGTAAATACATTGAAATGCTGCAGAGGATCAGCTCCAATTTACCGATGTGATGTTTGCAATAGTAAGCAGTTTTGTGCTCATTGACATAGGCAGCCGCAAGGAATTTATAGCAGACTTATAGATTCACGTGTTGAAGGAGCCGCAGGAATTTCGTGCATCTGATTATTATAAAAGTTTTCGTTTGATTTTTTTTTAGTTCAAAACTAAATCAATAATTTATTTTTATATTGAAATTAATTGGATTAAATAAAGAAATAAAATACTGAAATTATAATTTTTAAAAAATACAGATTTCTCTTATGTTTGGAAACTATCAAGTTTAGAAATTTTTAATAAATTTGATTGCATTTCGATGCTTTGTTTTAATGTGTTTATTAATATCAAAATCAAGAGATCTAAAAGGAGAAAAAACTAATATTATAAATATAAAGTTATTAATAATTTTAAATGTTTTTGCTTGTAAGATTTCAATTTTACATTCTTCTTAATTTTGCTTTGAATTGATGTCTTTCGTTATATGAATATCAATTATATGAAGATCAATTGGAGGTATTTTAGAAATATATAGATATTATAATATAAAAATATAAATGACAAACATAATAAATATAAAAAGTAATCATTTTGATTGAGTTTTTTAATTAAGTTTTTTTTTCTACTAGTATTATTTTATTGGTATATTCATTGAAAGATGTACTAATTTTGAATGAATTTTGTCGCACGATTTCGATTAATTTTGCTTTGTATCGATGCCTTTGCTTATATCATTATATGAAGATCAATTGGAGGGATGAAAGAAGGTGAAAAAAACTGAAAGATTCGCAGTATCAATTTCGTGCCCGATCGAAGATTATCAAATGAACCCGAAATTCAGGCGAAGCGCAAAAGCGGTTAAACCGCAACGACAAGAGCGATATAATCTCGCGAAATTATGTCACCCCCAGAGGAATTGCATTTAATTGGTTTCCTCCTCGTTGAAGCCGATCGTGTACTGTGTGCTCACCTCGATTAGCAAAGCAAAATATTGGTACATTCCAATGAACGTCCTTGAATGCGACTTGCAAAATGCGTGCCCGGACTGTAATTATCCAATATCGGATAACGAATCAAATTTGGTAGTTGTTTGCAGTGAGTAATCGAATGCTGTTACTAAATCACACCGATATTCGCATCGGCAAAAATATGCTTATTTTCGACGTGTGCAGAATGCAAAAACAAACAAAAAAAACGTCGCCTGGAAATCTCGTTAAGAAAAATTGTGTCATTTTAGATTGAAGTTCTCGGGAAGAGCTGATTGAATATTTATAAAGCCAACCTGAGTCCTCGTCGTTCTCCCGGTTTGAGTTTTCCTCCTCCGGCGCCACTTCCTTCCTTCTATTCCCGAAGCAATTTAAGCACGGCATTGGCGGAAGAGAACATTAACTTTTGCGGTAGAAAGTGAAGTCCATAAATTTCGCGGTAACGGTGGATGCGCCGGGTCCGGAAAAGGTATTTAGTATTTGGATGATACGCGCGGCTGTTGTAGTTTTGATGTGGTTGTTGGGTAGAGGAGAGGTTGAGAGTCTCCAACGGACTGACTCTGGCTGCTGCCGAGTCGCGCTCAGCGGCTGAAGTCTCTCTGCGTTTGCCGAATACCCCTTCGGCCAACTTTGTTTCAGACTGTAAAGGGATTGAAGACTGCGCATTTCGCGGATACCGGAAGTTTGTATTTATGTGCAGCATCTACATAGAATAAAAGTGTTGAAGGGGGATGAAGAACGAACGGCTCCGCTCAGCTCGTTCCTCCAATCGTATACAAGATTCACGCTTCATGCAATTAGCTCGATTTATACTATACACTCGATCCAGGTCAGTGGATATCAATTATACTTTATTTTTTTAAATTGATATAATATACTTATTTATCTTCAATTATACATAAATGCGTTTCTATTATGTAATAATTGGAATATTAATTGGATGCAAATTGGACACATTACATGCACTAAATTGTAACATCATTAAATTAATATTGTAAACATGAATCAATTAACCAATTTTTTTTCCTGAAAAATTATTCATTTCATATACATTTTATAATTTGCTACTACTTTGTAATATGACATAATAATAATGTATAGCGTTTACACATATTAAAAGAAATATCGGCTATTTAAAATCTGAATTAAGATTTTTGGTCAAAATTTTGATTTTTTTTTCATAATTGATGAAAGAGACGTGATGTCAATTTTTCTCTGGTTACATAAAAAAATACACACACCATAAATTATTATGGTGTGTGTATTTTTAACAGTAAATTCTTCAAAATATTTCATATGTTGATTTGTTAAACTACGAATGAAAAAGCTAACATATTTGTGTCAAAGCTTTTGAATTTATTTTGTAAATTTTGGAAAGCACCCGATTTAGTTACGTAACAAACTTACAAAGTTACATACATATACAACTTTTAAAAGTAAATTCAGTGCTTTAAAAAGTTTCTATCGTTAGATTTTTAAGCAGATAAAGTTAACACATTAGTTTGATATTCATTTTAAAAATTTTCTTCTACTGTTAATATTTGGCTAACATATTTGTGTGTGAGTTTTAAAATTTATTTCGTAAATTTAGGGAATCACCCGATTTCATTACATAACAAACTTACCTACTTATTTACAAACATATACAACTTTTAAGAGTAAATTCAGTGCTTTTAAACGTTTCTATCGTTAGGTTTTTAAGCTGCGAAAGTTAACACATTAGTTTGATATTCATTTTGAAAGTTTCTTCTACTGTTAATATTTGGCTCACATATGTGTGTCTGAGCTTTTAAATTTATTTCGTAAATTTTGGAAAGTATCCGATTTAGTTACGTAACAAACTTATCTACTTAGTTACAAACATATACAACTTTTAAAAGTAAATTCAGTGCTTTTAAACGTTTCTATCGTTAGGTTTTTAAGCTGAGAAAGTTAATACATTAGTTTGATATTCATTTTTAAAGTTTCTTCTATTGTTAATATTTAACTAACATATTTGTGTGTGAGTTTTTAAATTTATTTCGTAAATTTTGGAAAGCATCCGATTTAATTACGTAACATACTTATCTACTTAGTTACAAACATATATAACTTTTAAAAGTAAATTCAGTGTTTAAAACGTTTCTATCGTTAGGTTTTTAAGCTGAGAAAGTTAACACATTAGTTTGATATTCATTTTGAAAGTTTCTTCTACTGTTAATATTTGGCTCACATATTTATGTCTGAGTTTTCAAATTTATTTCGTAAATTTAGGGAATCACTCGATTTAGTTACGTAACAAACTTATCTATTTATTTACAAACATATATAACTTTTAAAAGTAAATTCAGTGATTTTAAACGTGTCTATCGTTAGATTTTTAAGCAGATAAAGATAACACATTAGTTTGATATTCATTTTGAAAGTTTATTCTACTGTTAATGTTTGGCTAACATATTTGTGTGTGAGTTTACAAATTTATTTCCTAAATTTAGCGAATCACCCGATTTCATTACATAACAACCTTATCTACTTAGTTACAAACATATACAACTTTTAAAAGTAAATTCAGTGCTTTTAAACGTTTCTATCGTTAGGTTTTTAAGCTGAGAAAGTTAACACATTAGTTTGATATTCATTTTGAAAGTTTCTTCTACTGTTAATATTTGGCTAACATATTTGTGTCTGAGCTTTTAAATTTATTTCGTAAATTTAGGGAATCGCCCGATTTCATTACATAACAAACTTATCTACTTAGTTACAAACATATATAACTTTTAAAAGTAAATTCAGTGCTTAAATAAATTCAGTAAATTCAGTAGAATATTGTATAACATATTTTTATTAGAAATCATAACTTATTTCAATTGAAAGTCTTCAAATTACATCTCAATGTAATAAATGTAATACGATAACGTTTCAGCAATTATCGTCTTCAACAATCGAACGTCGAATGTAACTTTCAAGTAAACTCTTGAACCTCAATCTAGTGGTTACAAACAACATTTGCCATTTCCTTCCGAAACTAGATTCTTCAAATTAAATTACAACATTACAGCAAAGTATATCTAGTATGTTTTCTAATACAATAATAATAAATTTGCTTTTAAGTTAATTAATCCATTCGGTATCTTGTAAATATTTACATTCCCATTTATTAAATATTTTGGTAGCAACGAGAATTCCCCCTTCAACAAGACGCTCGTGCTTCTCACATGAAAAATTCAGTCGACTGTGTAGAATTCAAGATGTTTTCTCATCGCATTCGGCGATAATAAAAACCCAGTCAGTTGCTCGACGGCGTAAAATACATAATTTAGATACATACCAAATAGATTTTTACTTTCATTCATTTTCCAAGAGAAATTGCACCCAGCTGTAATTAGAAATTAGTACAAAGTCTAATTAAAACTTCGGAAACAATAATAATTGTTTCGAACTCATGAAATTTTGAACTTTAAGTCAGCAAAAGCTCTGAAATCACTTACATTGTTAACGTTTTTTATTAAACGTTGAACATTAATTTTAATTAGTAAAATTATAATTATAAAGTAAATTATGGTTAACTAATATAATATTTATATATAAGATATAAGTTCATCTTATTTAACATTAGCATTTCAAAGGAAATGAACAGAATAATCTGTGGTTTGAATCAAGGACGAAACGATTCAACCCAATTAAAAGTTATGAGTAAAGTGTGAGGATTGCAAACGCAATATATATATATATATATATAATAAATACATGTTTCCAGCAGATTGCTGATATAAAGTTATAATTAGAGGACGCAACCAAGTTACCATAAAACATATATATTGATCTTTTCGCGCGTATGGCTCACAGCATTGTTTCCTCCCATTAAAATATTAAATTAGTTTTAGGTTTCGCTAAATTAATTTCTGAACACAAAGTCCGTGTCGGAAGCTATCTTGTCTTTGTTTCAGGAAACATTTTCTGAAAGCTTACAACCATTTTATATTTGATTCATGAGATGAAACCATGTGTAATTAATTAGGGCTTATTTATGTCTCAATTATGTTTACTTTTATTGTGTTCATAAACCGTGTAATGTTTACTTGACATTCTATTCATAAATTCGTGTAGTGTTATTAGGAGTGTGTACGTTTCATAGGAGCTGCACCAATCGAATTATCCAATTACTCTGTTTGATACAGTGGAGAATGCTTTGTATATTGGTGAGTTTGTAACAGGAAACAGACAATTTTTATAGAAAATAATATTTACTTGTCTTCTAATCCAATATTCTATATTTTTTCATGCCTTCTATTAACTTTATTAATGCCTAAAATGTCAAAAGTGAAATAAAATGTAATCCGTAAGGTTATATAATTCATTTATTTGACAGATGGAAGTAGTTCACAATTGATTAACATGACATAACAATCGATGATCTGTTCCAATGCAAATAACCCATATCAACTAGAAAACGGATTACTGACATATGTCACTTTGACAATGACGTAATAACACCTCAACCGACTTACATATTAATTAAATTCTTCACAAAACATAATATTTTTTTATGAATTAAAATTTATTGTCATTTATATGTTTGTATCATGTCAATAATGATATTTGTAGGTTAACATTTTTTCCGCATGAAATAAGCCAATTACTGCGAATGCTTCAAGAAGATAGAGTATAAGATAATTAACGAAGACACGGAACGAGCGGGACGAAGTTTAATCAACATCAGATAAATTGTTAATTGCTTCGTGTCGTTTAATCGGGGCATGCAATAAAGACTAATTTCTTATTGGATTATCATCGATTCCCTGTGTGTTATTTATTGTGTAATTTTTGCAGGAAAATTAATTAGATTTTTCCAGAATAAAATTTTCCTGCTAGTTTTCCTCATTAATAAAGGAGTTTAATTGAAAAAATAATGTTAAGGTGTAAATAAGTGAAGCGATTAATCGATTTTTATTGACTCTATTAGTTGATTACTATTTTTTGCTGAAAAGTAATTATAATTTTCCAAGTAGTTTCCATCATTAATCACGGCGTTAAAATTTAAATTGAAAAATATAGTTAATTTTTCATAAAAAAATAAGCAATTTTTTATTAGTTATAAAGTTCAAGTAATCAATCAATGCAGTTTTATACTTTTTCATCATTTATGTACAAAAATACACACAATGTAATTAAATACCAATCCCATGCATCGACGTAGCCATAAAATGGAACGCCGAGGACGATAACATTCCTCAATTAATACAATCCCCATGAAACCCCTTCGAAACAAATGAATACAACTATTTTGATGTAATGCTTCAGCAAACATTTTTCTGCGACTCTCCACTTCTTAACGTTAATCAAACGTCAAGGGAGTAGATGTAATGCGAATGCTTTCGAATCGTACCTTTCTCTTCCCGTTTTCTCTGCAGATGCTTTTTTCTCATTATTTCTTTACTTCTTTCTGCTGGTAGATTTATTCGGTGGAAAAATTCACTCAACCTATTGTTTCCGAGCATCTCGAAAGCGATCTCGAGGATCCCTTATTGATGTTCCTTCCTCCTTGTCCCGGCTTCGAACATGAACAAGGAGCACAAATAATACTTACACGTCAAATAAAATTTGCCCTCCTGCAAATATCGCTACATGAAAAGGGAGAGATAAATAAAAATAGGAATGCTGACATTGCCAAGTTTTCAATTTAATTTCAAATTTTGTTTAACCGTGTTTAATTGTTATTTACATTTCGTTCATAATTCTGTAATATGTATATAAGGGATATGCGGAACTGCAACAATCGAATTATATATTTAGTCTGTTTGTTAACTGAAAGATAAATTCCTAAATTTCTAGACAACTGAATCAGACAACTTCGTCAACTGAATCAACATTGGATGATTCATCCCTTGATATATCAACCAAATAAACTGGAAATTCCTCTTTCCCGTACATTTTATAGAAAATTAAAACAATGCCCTACTAGGTATGTTCAAAAGGAAAGTTTCTGTCAGAAAACAGATATTTTATACATTTCAAATCTATTATCTTCATTGATTATTGCTTTAGAAACGTGAAAAGTGTATAGAATTTGTCATTTGAAAGATGGAAATTGATGTCCCGTCATCTTAACAACAGATGTCCTAATGCAAGAACCCAAATCAAGTAGGAACCTGAATAATGACATATGTCACTTTGACAATAACATAAAATTGACCTAAATATTTTTTTTAAATGAGTAAAATAGAATTAAAATCATTGTATTAAGATGTTTAATATAATATATATTTATTATAAAATTATAAAATAATTTTTAATACAAAAAAAAACAGATGAAGATACTACAAGTATCTTAAATTGAGATTTAACAACAACGTGAAACCGTAACAATTCGGATATTTGTTAACTGGATTTGTTAACTCACAAGTTTTTTATACTTTGAGACTTGATATCCAATTGGTAGAAACACCAAGAAAGATGTGATTGATTAAAAATATGTAAATAAAAAAATAAATAATATTCATTTGTATTCTTTGTAATAGAAATTTAATTTTGAGAAATGAACATATTTTTCGTACACTAAAAAAAAATCTAAATAATTATAGAAGACAAAAGAGTAATTTTAATTTAAAAAATACCCTTTTACGTAATTAGTGAAAAATGTGAAATGAGTGAAAATATTTTAATTAGTCCGCGCTTGAATTTTTTTGTTAAATGCAAAGAAATTACTTTCTGAAACGACTGCACAAAAAGAGGTGAAACAGTTTGCTCGAACGCAGTAAAACAGACCACACTAGTCATTAGTTCAACGAATAAACGTTGAATTTATTGGTTTAATTACACTGTAGAAAACATGTACAGTAATCACGTTTAAATTATTTCGTGATGCAAGTTTTGGTAAATAATATATTTTCAATCAAACTGATATTGATGTTTGTTCGATATATTAATTTTAATGATAGTTATTTTTCCTGGTAGATTTGGAGTAAATTTATTTATTTTTCAGTTTTTTTTGTAAAAGTATAGTATTGTTACTATATGCTAAACAAATTAATTGAAATTTATTCGAATTGAATATATTCAAAGTAAACGTGGTTCCAACTTTAGGAATTCGCGATTTCCGTATGTATGAATTCAGATATTATAATAATAAGTTTTCATTTTATGAATCTTTATTTTACTTCCTTTTTCCTTGATATTTTGATTCAAAACTATAAGCTTTAAAGAAAATACACATTCTTTTATTTGAAAAAAAGTAAGATTTCTTGTTTAAAACTAAATTTCAGTTTTTTTTTGTATAAGTATAGTATTGTTGCTATATGCTATACAAATTAATTGAAATTTATTCGAATTGAATCTACATTCAAAGTAAAGGTCTGTATGTATGAATTCAGATATTATAATAATAAGTTTTCATTTTATGAATCTTTATTTCTTTTTACCATGATATTTTGATTTAAAACTATAACCTTTAAAGAAAATAACAAAGAAATGACAAATATAAAAGTAAGTTTCTTGTTTAAAACTAAATTTAATTAGGGAGAGAGCTTGGAAGAACAAAAACAAAACAAAAAGTTCGCATAATAATGAATGTTAAAACTTTGCATGTTTGTAAACACAAAAGCCATGTGATTAAAACGACATTGTGGATCTAAGTTAAACCTACAATTAATCCCTGTGTCATATCGATTATGGACCGTATATGCCCAACGTGAGTGGCGTAACATCGAAATCCTCCATTTGATTTGGGTGAAAATTTTGCAGAGAAGTTTTTGTTCGTTTTCTTTTTGTGTGAAAAGAATGAAGTGGATGCGACGTTCGTAATTAGACTAGAAGAGAAAGGACCGAGGAGATTCAAAAGATTTTCCGTGTCGACAGGGTAGAATTGAAATGGATTTCGGCGAATGGAATTTATTATCCTGGATGGGTCGGTGTATGAAGGGACCAGCATTCGGGTTATTTTAACGGAGAAGACGTATTGAATACATTTGCAGTACATAAGGCGAGGTTGGAAGGTGCTTTCTTTGCACAAATACATTTAATGCATAAATATAGACTTGAGTGCATTCAATAATGTATATAGACGATCTCCATTATTCATTTGCTTTTGCAGGTTTTCAAATTTTCGTATATATTTTAATCTCAAATATAATAATTTATAGTGAACAACTTTGAAGTTATCAGAAAACTTCAATAATTAATGAAATTAAACAAAATACATCTATGATATAAATATGAAAGCTTTAGCTATTATTTTTCTCTTTCACACTCTACTTAAATTGGTTTTATAGTAGGTTAAACTTGTATCAATCAATAATTTAGGTCGTTTACGTGCAAAGCATTCAATAAATTAAAACCTTGGAGTGTATGTAGTTTATATCTTCCCAAAGGTATGCGATCTGCGAACTTAGGAAAACTTCGCCCACACTTTGCGAAGGGAATTTCCAAAATGAAAAATGACTTCCATTCCACGCCCATTATCGCACTATACGTTCATTACTGGTGTTCCCATCCGGTGCTTGATTAATAGTGAGATGCTTTACCTGCTTTCGCGCGGAAAATCACAGATGAGACAAAGAATACTCTACTTTAGATTTTACCTTTGAAAGTATATTCAAAGCAATATTAACTGTTATATTTGTTCAAGCAAATAAATGCTTTTGCTTTTTTACAACATCATTTCTAATATAAAAACCAGTTAAATTCTTTACTGGTAATTTTAGATATATCTCAATTTTTTTCGTTAAATTATTTAAGATAATTGATAAATTAATTGAATTAGAAATCCAATTAAAATTTATTAAAAACACATACAGAAATAGAAAAGAAAATTTATAAAGCAAAGTTTACATATTTATAATATTTTTTCTTTAAATTATTTAAGCTTTAAACCAATATGAATATGTAATTATAAATCTAATTAAAATTTATTAACAACACATTCATTAGTAGTATAAAACGGGAAAGTTTCCAACGAATTCTATTATCTTCTCTTTAACTGGAATAACATCGACTTCTTGGAAGGAGAAAAATCTATGTAAGACCCAAAAAATAATTCATTTCGGGGAACATTTACAAATACTGAGTATTTGTCAGATTTGTATCAAACCTGTTTCTAAATAATACACGCTTAGTATTTTGTTATGTACTTGATGAGTTTTCCGGAAAGCACAGATACTGGTAAAACGCGTTATGGTTGTCATGGAAACTCATCTTGTATGCACGTCAATAAGGTATATAGAAGTTCCGCATGGATCTGTACCGTGTCCCATATTATTTCTATTGAATAAAGTATTAAACAAAGTCTAATAGCTGAATGATTAAAAAACGTTAATAATGATTAAGTTTAATCAGAAATGTCGGAGATTTTAGTAAAACTAATTGTATTTGGAGTGCAAAAACGGAAGATTTCAAATTACAATTCCCGGATTTGCGGATCGTTAAGTCCGTGAAGATATTTATAGGACGCATCCATCGATTGCATTTGCAGATGTACAGCGCCTTTACGTACCTACCCTTTCAATGCGTACATGTAATCCAACGTCCGAATGTATGGGCAATTAGAGACTGTGAAACTGTAAAATGAAACCGTTTCGTTTAACAATTACAGTGAACTTAATAGACTATACAAAAAAATAACTAATTTAAAAAAAAAATAACGCAACAGAAATTGATGTAATAGAACAAACGCGCTGAAATCGATGAAAAACGCTGCCCGTATATATATTTTTTTTTTCGCGCTTTTTTACACGTACTAATCATTGTCAGCTCGTTGAAATTGCGTTTCCCCGCTGATGGGAAATCGATGGTACAAAGACCAGAAAAAAAAATATATATCTAGAAATAAAATTGTGTAAAATGACATTGTCCGGAAGCGAGGAGTGAAAAAAATAATGTGTAAATCGCGCGGCGTGCAAATAAAATTGAAAAGCTAGTCGATGCGCCAACAGTATCATACAAATGAAATTATTTTCAAATGGAACCCATTATGTGCAATTGCATTTACAAAGAGCATTTCCGCTCGTTGCACGATTTTCCCGGATTCGATATTCAATAATTAAATTATATTGAAATCAGTAATTTTCGTTAGTTTTTGTATCTACGTGTTTTTTGTAACTGAATTAATTTTTTGATGTTTTTAACTATGTTTGTCGTTAATAAGCGATTTGATGAATTATTCTGAGATTCCGTTGTTGCTAATTGACCAATCTATACATTATTCTAAGATTTGTTATCTACAAACTTAATTATCAATAAATTCGTAGGATGATCAATAAAACAACTTTTGGGTAATATTCGACTTTATTCATGAACATAGTCTCTTTCAAGAGAGACACATTCATAAAAACGCTTCTCTAACATTTCGATACCGTTCTTGTAGAACGATTTATCTTTGGCCTGAAAATACGGTTTTCTACTCAGCTGACGACCGATTTGACTCTTGAGTGTAGTTGTGGATCCAGGTTTCATACATACCGCATGAAAAAATCCTTTTTATTTCGTTTGAACAGCTCCAAACAGCGCTCGGAATCATCAACTCGTTGATGTTTTTGGTCCACTTTGAGCTTGAACGCGGTGCCCATTTCAAACAAAGCTTTCTGATGATCAAATTTTCATGCAAAATGGTGAATACACTACCCTCAGGGTGTTAACTATATCACGCAACATCAATTTACGATCGGCCAAACCCATTTTGTGGACTTTTTTTATGTTTTCTGCAACAATTGCAAAATTTGAGTACAGATACAAATGATACAGGGTACAAATGATGGTGAACGCTTCTGTACGACCGCGTTTAAAATCAACAAACCACTTCTCTACCATTTGTCTTGACCGAGAAGAGACCCCATAACACTTAACAAGCCATTACTTTGCTTGAACGGTATTTTTCCCATCAAAAAGTAATGTTTTATTAACACATGAAATTCAGATTTTTCCATTGTTTTGAAAATTGCAAAAGTAGCGTCACTAAAATCACTGTAACTTATGAGCTAAACGTCAGATTGTCATGACATTTTGACAGGGGTCGTCTGAAGGTTGGTACTTCATGGATTTTTTCGATAGAGGCTCCATGTATATGTCATTTTACAAACTTATTGAGTGAGGTGTTGCACATATATTTTATGATTATTTTATCATCTTTTATAACGTGTTTTGTTTACATATTTATTATATCGAGCTATTTATGTTACTTAGATGTATTGGTTGCATTTATTTTATCCACATTTTATTTCCTAATGTAGATGTAGTAATAATATTTCATTTAGTACTATCTAATTGCAATTTTCTTATAAAATTATTATTAGAATTTTTTCAATGACATTGAACTCTGCATATAACTGAAGTAAATTTAATGGAAAGTTAATAATTCATCTACTGAAAGTAGACAAAGAATTTGCCATGTATTTGCCAAATACTGTTCGAGGTGATACCAAAAAGAAAATATGTTACAACTTGGTCTCCCGAGTGTAAAATAGGACTGTATGTATCGCACAAGAATACATTTTTAAAAACCTGAAATAAAAATGTTAAAATTATTCATAATTTTGATTTAAAATATGTTTTTGATGATAATATTGTATTATTTACAATTACAGAGTTTTTAAATGTGTTGTAGTTCACTATATTTATAAATACAGTGGAACCTCGCTTTACGAACATAATCGGTTACAAAATTTCCGGATTTTCACTCGTATAATGAAACAATTTTCCCCATCTAAACTAATGTAATATACAATAATGCGTTCCATTTAGGAGTCATTTTTCTTACAATTTATTTTGCTCGTTAAGCGAAATGATCGTTATGCTAGGTGCTCGTTAATCGAGGTTCTACTGTATATAAAAATGTTCAATTTTTTTTCGCAGCCCGTTTTGTGTATTTCAGTAGTTAAAGTGTTAATCATGAATGTAAAGTTAGATAATTAGATTATTTAATTGTAAAATGAAGATATATTCAAGGCAAAATATTTGATATATGTTGTATATACAGATGTTTTGATATAACATTATCTAATATAAATCTAAAAAAAAACTCTAAATTTACATATTTCCTATATTTCAATGTTTTACTGTAATAATACTTTGAAGTATGAAGTATTCTTAAATTTTAAATAAACAAATTACAAAATAACATACAAAGATATGAGAATATATAGTTTTTTCGCACTGTTCATTTCTACAAAGATAAATCAAAGCAACGCCCATTTATCTTTCTTATTTTTCAGCACGTCCTCATTTCGTAACCTTGCAGAAAGTTTGCTACTGTCTTCTTAATATGTATTGATTCTAGCAATATCTGTTACCTAACAACACGCAATTATTTAGAATCACATAAATATTTGAATCCAGAAATTTCATAACTGGACAAACAGAAATTATAAGTTGATTTGATGAAATCAAGCGAATACTACTGAATCAACATAAAATATTGATATTTTAACTATTTTTAACTTCACAAAATCAATATTGAGAACATCTTAAATAATCAAACCAAAATTACAACTTCTAGTCGATCAATCAGACCAACATTGTTATATTTCTTCTTCAAATATTTATATTTGAACGAA
Organism: Nicrophorus vespilloides; assembly: GCF_001412225.1. Taxonomy (NCBI): domain Eukaryota; kingdom Metazoa; phylum Arthropoda; class Insecta; order Coleoptera; family Silphidae; genus Nicrophorus; species Nicrophorus vespilloides. The sequence continues at coordinate 1,403,731 of NW_017100088.1, read as the reverse complement.
ATTTTATTTTCGAAGTTGACAAAATCAATAAAATGCGAACGTTCCGATGCTCAACAATGCCAACCAAACATTTCGACGAGATGCATATTTGCAGATAGATGAAATGCTTTGTAGTCGTAGTCGTTACACATATATTTTTTTTAGTATTTATCCAAGTAATAAAGGAAATGGTGGAAGCAGCAATAAAACGAATTTGCTGAATCCCTCGACGCGCAAATGTTAATCCTTTCGGGAAACATCCAATTTCAGCAATCACCATGTCAATTTGTAATCTAGATTGGACGCAAAAATATAAATGTATTTACCACAGTTATTACAACATTCAAAATATATTTTTGTTGATTGATGTTTACATTTATACACATGCAAATTTGTAATTACTTTTATCATTTTTATAATATTTGTTGGAAAAATAAAATAACATAAACTCTCATTTAAATAACGAAAAGCAAGATTTTGTTGTTGTTTTGTTGTTGTAGATCTGACAAATATTGTAAAAATAATATATGTAATTAATTTGTATGTGTATAAATATAATTACGTCATCTAGATTGTAGAAAGATACATCAGTTAGTCGCCAGATTGTTGATTATCTTCAGTCGATTTTGATCGATTTTCAGTTGAAAAGAAGCCTTGACATATTCGTAAATTAATGAATCACATCAAGAGGTCGCAACGACTTCAAATAGAATAAATTTGCTATAGTCACACGATTCCTCTTAAAGCTATATTAAATCTAAGAGGAAAATCAAGTTACTTTATACTCTTTTCGATTAAATTAATACAAGTTTTAATCATTTTCAGATAGAGGTAGGAATTAAAAACACACATTTGGCTTCTTGCCATTAGATCCTTAATATTCAACAAAAGGATTTGGGAATATTGCCATACGAGATTCAGGTCGCCGCAAACCAAGCATTAATAATGTGGAAAGCTTTACCGTAACTTCACTGAATTTAGTTTACACGTCAAACAGTTCATTCAATTACACACATTTATTTTGTATAGGAAAACATTTCTATATTTAATTTGCTATATCAATAGAAATAATAACTAGTAGAAGACGTAACTAAAGTTTCTTAAGTGTTATGATAGTTTTTTACATACAGTGTTAAATTGTTTGCAAAGTTATTTCATAATGTCATTTAGAATATAAATCGAATATTCCTAAATTGATTATGATAGGCTCTTAAGGACTATTAAACTTCATGCTAATGTGTTTCAAGGACAAGATTCATAACTACTCCAGCATGCGAACTTATTCATAGTTTAGATTCGCGTCTAAACCTTTTTGCTGCACAACATTTTTGTTTATCGTTGTACCCAATTATTTATTACATAAAAATAAAAAAAAACGGGAAATTATAGATGAAAACTAAGAGTATTTAACAAGTTCCTTGCTTTGACGTAAGGAGACAGCTGTCATTTCTCAATATTGGGTCACGACACAGATTGAAAAACGTAGGTTCAGACTTTAGTAAACGATTGATTCTGTTCTTTTTTTGTCTCATACAATGAGATTTTGTTTTTCGTTTATATCACTAAGAAACTGCGACAATAGAAAAGAAACAAATTGAGAATTTGTAGAGAGAATCTAAAATGTTCATCCTGATATACTTGACAGATCCTTGAGATGGGTTTTTGTTTGGTATCTCCTCTGGTTTACACCATTCCATTATGAAGCTTTCAGGTTGGTAAATAGAGGAGATCCAACAGAACCACGATGAGAAGCTGCACGGACATCGTCGGATCGATACAAAATACCGATCTTAGTAATACGACAAATTTTCTTGCTGTTTCCCTCTTCATTAAAGTAATGGAAACCTAATTAGCAAAGTAAATATAATAATTAGCAGGCAAACGTTAATTACCGGGGAATTTCTTTAAATAAAATCGCGGAAAACTTTCCAAAGCTCTAGGATTAACTTAAGAGTTTGTGAACTTTATAATTAATACATTCTTTGTGAAAGCTTTCGAAAGGAAATGGGACGCTCATTCACACCCCCGCTCATGTGATTATCATATGAAATTGAACCCGAAGCTCGTGGCCATTTCCGCTTTCCATCCACGCTGTTTTCCCAGCACGCCCATCATTTTAATACGTCCTTTTTCTGAGATAACTCAGTCTTTCTACGTCTTTTGGAATAATACAGCAATCTGTGATCAGCACTTTACAATGGTTCGACCTGCAAGCTTATAGTAGAAGAAATCAACTCGTAAATAAAGGGAAAGATACTTTAGTGCTTACTTTAATAGTAAGCTCAACTATCTTAAAAGTCATGTATTATTTCCAGAAACATTATCCCGTTCCGTAGGGAGCAATAACTCAAGGCAAACATGAGATCTAGCTGACCTTTAAAGTACATTCATATCTAGTTTTCTTTCACCATAAGATTTTAATTTTGTAAGAAATTATTTTATTTATTAATTTAAATATTATATAATAATATTTTTTGGTACAAACGTTTTTTTGTCTAATTTAATCTAATTTATAATATATTTCACTATATTAAATCCACTTTAAATCGTTTTGCAGAGGCCAAGAATATTGCTCAAAGTATATCAAATAACGAGCTTAAATTTTAACGCACAGCATTTTGGGTTACTTCAAAGGATGATTCAATTAATTTTCTTTTGATGATTAAAACCCCACCCATAATATGTTCTTTGATATCGTTGCTACAGAATTAAATACTTGCAACACAAAATTTTAATTAACAAGACGAATTTTAAAATTGAATGTAGAATATTAAGAAATTAGTCAAATTTCAATGATAAAAAAACTGCTTAAAATAATGTGAACAAGTTTAAATTATTTAATGCAAATGGTAGATTAAAAATAGCTTTTGTTAGACATGCCATAAACATGTTTCTAGTTATAGTTTACATTAAGCTGCAATCGGGAATTGATGTTAGTGTTGGCATACAAATTCCATTGCAAATTGGAGAAAATAAGTTCTTAGGATTTACCAAAAAGTTTATATACTAATTTAATACCGGTATTGAGCAAAGATGAATTTATATATTTCTTTTTAATAAAATAAATTTATATCAATTTATTTATTGATATAAATCTCTCCGGCCTTATTTCTACCCCTTTCGGGTTTAACAGCCACCACAATTTTTTGTTGATTTTTCGGAATTGAACCAACGACCTTTCGTATAGCAATTTATATTAAAAAGTTAAGCTTTTATTTTGGTTGGTAATTAGAATGTTGTATTAAATGTTCAAAGTTTCTCGAAGTTGGTATGTTTTTTTTTATAAAACGTAAATTAAAAGTTAGATTGTAGTGGTTTTCAACAAACTTCTTGGTCATAATACAGAAGCTGCTGAAAGTTTCGAGTGTCGGTGAAGTCGTTGAAGAATAATAAAATGTTGGTAAATAGTAAATAAGTATTTATTATTAATAAGTACTCTTTATTGATGAATTGTTTTAAATTAGGTTTTTGAATGGTGTGAGTAGATGTCGCTTTTCGATTTGGGCATTTGAAAAGTAAATTAAATGGAATATTTATAGTGATGTCCGAATTGAAATGGATCTCTGTGTACTCTCTCTTCCAAATGTAATTAATGAGTGTTTGGAGTGGTTTATTTTTACCTGTTGCTGATCCTCCTGTTGGAATTGTCAGGTCCGTGGTGCTGACGGAAGCGACGCTCGCGGCTAATTTACCAACTTCGTGCAGGACAGGTGGTACGAAGGTTTTGGGTATGGCCGCACTCACCGACAATTTGCTCGGTTTCACCGGCTTAACACCGGGTGCCAAGAATCTGCCGCTCATCGGAGCTCGTCTTCAGGACCGACAACAAAACTGGACTAAAAGCAGATGGAAGCAACAAGGTGGTAATAAGTTACTTAGAGGTTCGATCACGAAGCGAGAGCCATTTGTGTCAAACGGTAGTCGGAAAACTCGCGCGCTGCAACAAACATGCGCTCGTTGTCCGCATTAAAGCAGCGATCTATCGATCTGTTAGCTAACAGTGGAAGATTGGTTGCATAGGTTGCAAAGACTGACATAACCGTGACACACTTGGATCTTGAGATCGGCTCCGCTCGAGCGTAGTGTTATGACAGGGAATCGGGTGGACGTCTTGAAACATGAAAGCATGTATCAATTTATAATCCCCAAGTAAGGTAATTAGTATCGTTCTGTATGATTGGCCTGCCTTTTGTAACTACTTATCATCTAACCTTTCGGAGATGAGTGGTGGAGGAGAATAGTGCTGTGTAACGGAACGAACTGGCGAATCACTGGAGGCACTCGAGATGGCATCTAAAAATATACGCGGGGCTTTGGGTTCGTTCAACGGGCAACTAGCATTATCGCATCGCTGTATCTCCGCCCCGCCATTCATCAGGTATCTCCGGCTTCCAAGCAGCAACGACATTCAAAGTAAAAGTGACCGTCGTAGAGGCACGACACACGCAGCGCTCGTTCGTCTATCAAAAATATCAGTTTTCTGACGCATCCCACGGACCAAGCCCTTGCCGAATTCAAAATCACTCCGTAAGGATAATGCTTATTGTGCAGTCCTAAAGCCTAATTTGCGTACTGCGTTTCACATCAAAATATCATCACAATGGGATTCGCCGAATGTATTGATATATTCTTGAAGATGCTCTTTGCTGCATTCGACGTCTTCTTTAGAAACATGTTCCGGCTCATCTATGGCAAGACAGGCAAGAAGATGCCGGCCATCAAGGATCTGGTCCTGCTCGAGTCTGCTACATCCTTAGCTTACAAAATCAGGAACGGCAAGGTAGATATGATAGATAATCCAGAATGTTTCCATATCTTCATGCGATACGCTGTTTTCAGCCTAAAAGCGTGAACAAGTTTATTCAATTAGTTAGCTCACTAATATTTCGACCTTGAACATGATTTGAGCGCAAATTCTTAATTTTACTAGAGTTTTAGTATGATGTACAACCTACTTCAAACTCAGCTTATTTACATACACATTAGAATACTAAACGTCAAAATTATTCGCTAATTTCCAAACACATCCATCATTAAAATTCAAATAAAATATATATGCGCAGTTTTCGCTAAAACATTTTAATTATCTAAACCTATTCATTTCTATTAAGAGAAGACTCAGTTAATAAATGACAAGAAAGACGTCATTCCACTAGTCAACAAAGTGTTTCAACATTTATATTAAAAACAAATAATAAATATTTTCATAGTTTTATCATATGTTTAACTAAGCTTTTAGTTTAATAAATGAAAAATAATTTTCTCATCATTTTTTAAAAAAACGTATGAGACTTAATGCAAATTTAGAATCAATGCGTTTTTTAATGGTTTCCTATGTGTGAAAAACCAGTTAATTCATGTTAATCACGAATGAATCCTTTCAAATCAATCATTTATTTTACATAAAACCACATTCTTGACTATTTAAATACACATCAATTACATAGTACTACTAATTTTGAAAAACTATAAAGTTTGTAAATGTAAGGAAGACTATGAGTGATACAACATTTACAAGTGTAAAGTATGAAATTTATTTCTGATCTTTATCTGTTACATTACAACGTGTATATTTACGGTAGCAGACGTAACATTTATTTATAAGAAATTTATTATGTTTATCATTTTATACTTTTGTATCGCATGTAAACAAATGAGTCCATAAGCTATAAATAAGCGAAATTTATATTGTCTGCTTTATATATGACATTTGTTCGTTAAAATAGAAAATATTATATAATATTTAAAATGTAAGTTGCTGTTATAGGAGTAGAATATTGAATACTAGACTGTGTGGTTGTGAGTCATGAAACTTTGAGCACAGTGCTTGAATTTATATCGGAGTCAGCATGTTTTATTCATATTTATGAAATAACTATTACCAAAATTTAATATTAAAAGATACCAAAAGGAAGAAGCTGTTCGACTTATCCAACAGGAATGGATCAAAGCGGTTAAAAATACTTTTAAATGACACACATCCTGCTACGGTATAAAGAAACTTTAAAGAAGTAAATTTATTTACCGGATGCGGTAAAGAATTGTTGTTAATTAGGATAACAATTTCTGAATATCGCTCGTTCAGCGATCATATTATACGTTAATTATTTCGTTCAGCCGTGAACTCCCGACTGTGACCCCTTTGAATGGGATGGTGGACATAAACAAAATTATAATGAACGAGTGTATATGTGTGCATTGTGCTGCGACGATTATGCAATTTGGTTAATTTATTTTTTCCTTACGATGCATTTGTTACAATTGAACGGGTATAATTCCGGTTTTATTTACTAATAAAATCGATGCCGACGAAGCCACGAACCTTCACAAGGTTATCTATTATTTCGGTTATCTAACATTGCAAGGAATTTTATTATTTAATTTAATTAGTGTAAGTTGCGGATACAGTTCTTCGCTTTCACCAATTAATAGATACGTAACGTTTCGAAACAAAAAAATATATTTCTTTTATATAATAACATATTGAATATGCGATTCGCTGTTTTCAATCTAAAAGCGTGAACAAGTCTATTCAATTAGTTAGCTCACTAATATTTCGACCTTGAATATGATTTGAGCGCAAATTCTTAATTTTATTTGAATTTTAGTATGATGTACAACCTACTTCAAACTCAGCTTATTTATATACACATTAGAATACTAAACGTCAAAATTATTCGCTAATTTCCAAACACATCCATCATTAAAATTCAAATAAAATAGATATGCGTAGTTTTCGCTAAAACTTTCTAATTATCTAAACCTATTAATTTCTATTAAGAGAAGACACAGTTAATAAATGACAAGAAAGACGTCATTCCACTAGTCAACAAAGTGTTTCAACATTTATCTATTATTTCGGTTACCTAACATTGCAAGAAATTTTATTATTTAATTTAATTAGTGTAAGTTGCGGATACAGTTCTTCGTTATCACCAATTAATAGATAGGTAACGTTTCGAAACAAAAAAATATATTATTTTTATATAATAACAAATTGAATATATCTATTTTCCTCTGGTTTAATAATCAATGTTTATCTAGTGTCTGGGCGATAACAGTTTGATAGTATAGTGACTGTTGTATCATTAAAACAGAATTCGGCCAACTGTTTAATATCAAAATGATTCACAAATTTATAGATAAAAAATTACATAATTCATTTTTATTATTACCAATTTCAACAAATTGTTGTGCCCAAGATCATACTTCACATGATCATTTCTGTAGTCCTAGTTAGTTAGCCCAAGACTCATGTGAGTCCTAGTTAATCCTAGTAATAGTTCTAGTCTATACTACTCTTGAACAGCAACCTACGCTTGTAGCAACTAGAAGCTAGATTAAGATTCTTCATCACCCAAGTGTTAAATAAATACGATTAAGTACACTGACTTCAATCTACTCTTCCATAAAACCCACCAGGACTCCACATCTACAATACTACAAATGATTTCATAGTGTCCAGAGATATTCCATCCCGGGACACGACAAAATTACCTTCAGTATATCTATAATAACGTTTAATTATCATTTATAAAATAAAGTTTTGCAATTACATAAAATTGTTATTGTACATTTAAGTGTATATGTATACACTTAAATGTATAATTGTATAAAAAAACGGTTTTAATTTTAGCACTTTGCAAAAGATACTAAAATAGGAATTTCTTGTATTTACCTAAGTAATTTAGATAAACAATGTCGATTTCATCCATGCAAAAACTCTTGTATTTTACTTTAAACACTTCCATTGTAGTCGTAAAACAGTTGTTGCGTCCAACCTACATTTCGTTCATTAAATATCTGCACGAGATAGCGCCGACAAGTAAATTTGAATATTTTGGGAACTCGTTTTAAGAACTCTCAACTGGATACATTAAACTTAACTGTAATCACCAATCGCTCTCTCATATCAAACAAGTTTATTTGACAGAATTATTTTCTTTTTCTTGGAAATTCTAGATGGATAAATGTCACATCAAGTTTGGTTCTCTTTAGAATATTTTTTTTTAATCTTAGAACTAATTGATGATTAAAATTTAAGAATTATATAATATTTAGTTTGGTTCTCTTTGGAATTATTTTTTTTAAATCTTTTGAGTAGTATTTCATAACAATTATAGATAACATATTCCTGGTACGCGACACAGTAGTATGAACAAAGTCAATTGGAACATACATGTTGTTCGAGTCGTGTAGCTTGATTATTAATTATCAAGGTAAAATGCAATTGTAACGTTTTATTTATAACTTTTTAAGCAGTGCTCTGAATCATTGGTATGAAGGTTATGGAATTTTTTAAAATATATTGTATTATAACTATATTTTTATGCTAGTTTGTATATAAGTATAAGTATGAATTATTTAACCTAGTTAAATCTAATAAAAAATATTATATCATTGCAAATGAACAAAAACTTTAGATTAAGTAATCAAGGCTATATAGATTAGCGATTGCAATGCTTTTTTTTTAAGTTCATGTATTTTGTAGATCATCTTGAGTGTGTATGGCATTGATAACAATAATGTCCAGATTAGTGGAATATATTGAATATAATTTACAATGTTATTAGAACCATTTTGTATTGTTTAAAATTAAATGTTTTCAATTTATATTTGGAAAGTAATAAATCTGTCATTATTCAAATATAATAGAACATTATTAATATTACTTTAAGATGCACTTAAAATGTAGTAGAAAATTAAATATTGCAATATTGAAACAAAATATCTCTTTGAATGTTTGGAAACTTTCATCTCGAAAGTAGCAAATATTTGCGTCAAGATTGGTGAAATCTAATTTGAAAAGTAAATAAAGTAAAGGCTCTCTCCTCATAATAAATATTTTGTTTGTATTTGAAAAGGTAACTTTCTTATAATTTGAATAAAATCTTTTGAATTTTTACTATTTACGCAGTATTTTATATCTATTCGTAATTGTTAGTGTTTAATAGACTAACGATCGGTAACTATGGAAACTTAGTGGTATATACAAAAATAATTATCAGTTCAGTGAACGGTCGATATTAGAGCTATAGTAATCAATCAATACGTGTATTTACATTAACCACGTTTCGTAATTTCAGTTGTCCAGTTTGGACGTGACAAATTCGTTCATCGAGAGAATCCACGAGACAAACAAGCTTTTGAACTGCGTCGTCGACAATCGTTTCGAGGATGCGAGGAAGGAAGCGCAAGCTGCAGATGACCTCATTAAAAGTGGAAGTGTTTCAAGTGAATCGTTGGCTAAAGAGAAGCCCTTCCTTGGAGTGCCTTTCACGACGAAGGATTGTATCGCTGTTAAAGGTAGTTTAAAGAGAAAATGGAACAAAACCAATAGTAATACGTTGTTTTCAGATATGTTACACACATCTGGATTGTACAAGAGGAAAGATGTTAAGGCTTCCGAAGACGCCGCAACTATTAAATTGCTTCGCGCTGCAGGAGCGATTCCCATCGCCCTGACCAACGTATCGGAACTATGCATGTGGTATGTGATATTTAGATTTACATGTTGCACTGGTCAAGATTCGTAATTGCGTATATTTTTAGGTGGGAAAGTAATAACCCCGTTCACGGTAGAACGAACAATCCGTACGATTCCAATAGGATAGTGGGTGGATCTTCGGGCGGTGAGGGTTGCATTCAGGCAGCAGCCGGTTCTGCATTTGGAATTGGATCGGATATCGGCGGTTCTATCAGGATGCCGTGTTTCTTCAACGGAGTTTTCGGGCACAAACCCTCGAAATTCGTGGTCAGCAACGAAGGACAATTCCCGGCCGCCGTCAACAGAGAGCAAGACAGTTTCCTTGGTATTGGACCGATGGTGAGGAGGGCCGAAGATTTAACTCCACTCCTCAAGGTCATCGCCGGTAAAAATGCGGAATCATTGAAATTGGACGAACCGGTTGACTTGAAAAAGATTAAATTCTTTTATCAAGACTGCGACACCGGCTCCAGTTTCGTTTCCTCTGTCGATCCCGAGATCAAGGAATGCTTCAGCAAGATCGCCGTGCATCTGGAAAAGGCGCACAAGATCAAAGCGCAGAAGATGGAACTGGAGAAATTCGCGCAGAGCAAAGACATGTGGCTGTACAATATGAAAGCAGGTCCTCCGGGCTTCGATATGCAGCTAGGAAATTTGGAAAAACCTATTAATTTGAATAGTGAATTATTAAAATGGTTTGCGGGATGTAGCAATCATACTTTCGTTGCCCTGGCGACGGCATTATTGGAGAATACTGGACCGGGCAATGGAAGTGAAACATATAGAAAGTACGTTCTGATGAGGGATCATTTCAGGATGGAAATGAAAGATATGCTCGGCGATGATGGCGTATTCATTTATCCCACGCATCCCACTCCAGCTCCTTACCACAACGAACCGCTCTTCAAACCGTTCAACTTCAGCTACACCGGCATCTTCAACGTGTTAACACTTCCAGCCACCCATATTCCTATGGGACTGAGCAAGAGCGGATTGCCCATTGGTGTTCAGGTCGTTGCTAATGATAAGAACGACAGACTGTGTTTGGCTGTAGCCAGAGAATTGGAGAAGGCCTTCGGCGGATGGGTACCTCCACAAATCGACGCCTAAATAAGTTAAAATCACACTTCTGTCTCAGGATTTCATTTGTTTTTAAATTTTATTACAGTAAAATTTTATTTTTTACAAGAGATTTAACTTGTTGTGTATATTTAGAGGACCAATATAAAAATACAATATTTTTTTAGTAAGAAATGTATTTCAGAGTATTATTCTATATTGTAATACGTTGATAAATGTTTTTATTCCGTAGAATAAATGTTATAAACTTCCCTCAGTTAGTAAATGTACGTCTTATTTTTAGTAGCTAATTCCTAATAATTCATATTGAGTGTTATTGATCATTTAAGTAATACATAAGAAAATAAAACGAAATGAATTAGAATTATCTATTTCAATCAATTAGTAATTCATTACATAAACAATTACTTACGTCTGAGCACACATTGAAAGAGAGTAGTTAAACAGTGATGTACCGAAATGTTCAACGACTTCGTTGAGGCTTTCAATATTCTAGTTAACGTTTGCAGAATATTCGGAATGTCTTCGTTCAGTTTCAGTAGAATCAGTGATTCTTACGTTGTAAAGCGCAGAGACAAATACAAATCGTACGTGATTTTCGTGTTCCTCGTCATCTTCTCGACTACCATCTTGGTCAAAGTATTACATCGAAATTTTATTTTGGAAAATTACATCTTTGTACTAGAGATCATCTGTAATATGTTAAATATATTCTTCTGCTATTTAATATGCGCATCCAAGTTTCATGCAATAATTGAATCTATTGAAAGTATTAGAATTATCGATAATCAATTGATCAACAACGAAAATAACATTTCATCCAAAAGTTGGGTGTTGATCAATGTAATTATTACATACTCATTTCCGATCAGTCTTCTCATTGGAACCATTTTCTCCGGGTTAAGTTTCACTTACGCATTTTTTGTGTCATTTGGATACATTGCTAATAGCAACATCTGCTTAATTCTCTGTTTTATTAAGAGAGAATGTAAGCTCAGATATAGATGCTTGAACGGTCCAAACATTTCGCCTAAGACAATAAAAGTTACTTACTCCGAGTTGTTCAAGATAAATCAGCAAGTGCATGATATTCTGCAGATCCCGATCTTAATCATCTTCAGTACAACTTTCGTATTTTTAATAACGAGTTTCTACTATTTTACATTTAAAATTCCTAGCGACACTGTCCTCTCCGTCAATTGGTCTTTATACATCTTTTCAGTGTTGAATTTCGTCGTGTATAACATTGATTCAATGGATGAAGAAGTGAGTATAATACATATCATATTTTTAAATTTATTGAGGTAAAATGAAAATACAACACAGTACGGCACTGTTAGTGTTATTATTACTAATGGAAAAGTATACGATCTTTCATATTATTGGATAATTTTAATTATAATCGATCTATGTTTTGTATTTCCTTCTTAGTAGATACAAATAGCTGACATGAATAGCACGAACGAAGTGTTCAATATCTTGTTAACTATATGCAGATTAGTCGGTATGAGTTCGTTTATTTACGATCGCTCTACGTCAAGTTTCCAATCAAATTATTGGCACAAGCTGAAGCAATACGCAGTGACGTGTTTAACATTTTTTATCTCGTCCGCTGAATTCTTCATATGGTACAAAATACTAGGAGCACCGTCCACCATTGACGATTTCATCATTTTTGTAGAAGTTCTAAGCAACGCAGTAATTCTCTTTGCAAGTCACGTAATAACTATCATCAAATTTACGAAAATAATCGACATGATAAAGAGATTGAATGAAGTTGATAGAATCATAAAAAGCACATCATCCTCCAAAAAAACTTTGTTACGTGATATGTCAATACTTTATTCATTTTCAATCATCATATTCTCAGCGTTTATTTATCAGAACAACATTTATGATATTGTTTACGTGTTCTGCGTTTCTTTTACTTATTTTTCGTTCGGGAATCTTCATTTACTATTTCTATTCATGACTCGTGAATGCAAACGAATATTTGCATTGTTGAACAGCGTTTCCATGGTTCCGCAGCTAAAGGATATTTATTTGGAGCTTACCGATATTCAAAAGTGTATTGAAGATATTTTTCAAGTTCCGCTTTTAATAAAAATTGCAGTGTCTTTTGTGTTCATGGTCAACAGCCTTTACTTTTTTGGACACCCTGGTTCAATGAAGTTATTTTCCATATTTTGGATATGGAATACAATTACGGAAATGATATTATTTATCGTAACTATTGAAAAATTGCAAAAGGAGGCAAGTACAAGTTAATTTTTAAAACTTTTTTATGATATTTTTATTGATCTTCAATTACGTTAGTGACTTTTATTTTAATAACATAAAACGAAGATAAAATTAAAAAAAACGAAAGTACGGTACTGCAAATCCAATTAATTATAACGAAAGTGTATACAAACTTCATTAATAAGAGACAATTGTATTATAATTGATGTATTATATTTAGTAACGTTCTATTTCTTAGGAAGTAGAAATGGGTAGTAACACGAATGAAGTTTTCAATATCTTACTAACAATATGCAGATTTATCGGGATGACTTCGTTTATCTACGATCGCGCTTCTTCTACATTCAAATCCAATTATTGGTATAAACAGAAAGCATTTTCCATTTTAATAATTTTCCTCTCGTGCGGAATAATCTACATGTGGTTCAAAACATTACAAGAAACGCTCATCATAGATGATTACGTGATTATCATCTGTGTCTTGAGTGACTCTTCTACACTTGTGGCAACTTACGTAATAACTAACATCAAATTCACAAAAATAATCGACGTAATACACAAGTTGAATACAGTTGATACAATTATAAAATACGAATCTTCATCAAAACTGCATTTGCTGAGAGATATGAGCATTTTTTACATATTTCCTATCAGCATATTCTTAGATCTAATAATGCAAAATTTGAATTTTATCTATTTGGTGTATGCTTCTTTTTCTTATTTCGCTTTCGGAACTCTTAATTTGCTCTGCATCTTCACGTCACGTGAATGTCAACGTAGATTTAAAATATTGAACAGTGTTTTAATTAATCCTCAAATGAAGAACATATATTTGGAGTTGACTCATATTCAAGCCAATATTCGAGATATTTTTCAGTTTTCAATATTGATTAAAATAACGCTGTCGTTTGTGTACATGCTCAACTGTCTTTATTTTATCAGATACGCGGATTTCTTGTACATTATATGTATTCTATTTTGGTTGATTACTATGATTGTGCAATTAGTATTAATCATATTTACGATGGAACAGTTGCAAAAAGAGGCAAGTATTAGATTATTGTAAGAATTATATTATATAGAAATACAAATGTTAGTTAACATAACTATTATTTAATATAAAGTTAACAAATAAAAAAAGTTTAAATGCAAAATTATTTATAAATTCACCAATAGCTCAATAGATACGGCATTGCTCAAAATGTATCTGATTATTACAAACTTGTTGTCTATCAGTTTTCTCATTCTAAGTATTTACTGTCTGTGGTCTATACATTCTATACTCATTTTTGGTATAGTATAGTATTGGTATACTTTCCAATTAATTATTCAATGCTTCAATAAGAGAGAATGTAAGCTCACAGATAGATATTTGAATTGTCCATATATTTTGCTTCAGACAATCAAAGATGCTTACTGCGTGCTGTTCATGGTTAATCAGCAGGTGTATGTTTTTCTGCACATACCGATCTTAGTCACCCTCAGGTTAACCTTTATATTTTTATTAAAAAGCTTGTGCTATTTCTTTTTCGGTTAAATGAAAATATAATACAATAAGGCACTGCTAATCTAATAACGCTGAACGCTGCAAATTCGCGACATACCGTTTCTGGGATCGGGTTTAGCATATGCAGTTCATTTCTACCTTAAAATATACACTTAATGCGAACTGTTAGTGTAACAAGAAGAGCTAAGAGTTTGTAGTTGATAGTTAGTATGACACAAATTAAATTTTAATTAATTAATTCCGGTATTAAGAAGTTAATGTTATTATTTCTAATTGAAAAGTATACGATCTCTCATAACAAACTTTATTACTAATAGGCAATTGCATTATACTTGATGCATTCTCCCGCCTTATATTTAGTAACGTCCTATTTCTTAGGAGGTAGAGATGGATAGTAACATGAATGAAGTGTTCAATATCTTAGTAAGAATATGCAGATTTATCGGGATGACTTCGTTCATCTACGATCGCTCTTCTTCTACGTTCAAATCCAATTATTGGCATAAAGTGAAACAGCAAGTAGTTACCATTTTATCACTTTTCCTCTCGTGCGGAATATTCTGTATGTGGTTCAAAACATTACAAAAACCGTTCACCATTGATGATTACATCATTATCTTCGAAGTCCTAAGTAATTGTCTTACACTTGTTGCAACTTACGTGATAACTTACATAAAATTCAAAAAAATAATGGACGTAATCAAGAGATTAAATGAAATTGATAGAATTATAAAATGCGACACTCCGTCAAAACTACATTTGTTCAGAGATATGATCATTTTTTACATATTACCTATCAGCGTATTCTTAGGACTACTGCTAATGCAAAAATTGTTTTACATTGTTTATTTGGTGTTTGTTTCTTTTACTTATTTTGCTTTTGCAACTGTTCAATTGCTCTGCATCTTCACGTCACGCGAATGTCAACGTAGATTTCAAATTTTGAACAGTGATTTGATGAATACTCAAATGAAGAATATTTATTTGGAGTTGACCCATATCCAAGCCAATATTCGAGATATTTTTCAGTTTTCAATATTGATTAAAATAACGGTGTCATTTGTGTTCATTCTCAATTCTCTTTATTTTATCAAATACATCGATTTCATGTACACTCTATGTGTTCTATTTTGGTTAACTGTTATAATTGTGCAAATAGTGTTAATTGTTATCACGATGGAACATTTGCAAAAAGAGGCAAGTATTAGATTATTGTAAGATATATTATTGAAATACAAATATTAGTTACGTTTATTTATTAAAAAAGTTTATTTATTAAAATAATTTTTCTTAGGTAAATCCGGAAAATCTTTACACAATCATCGCCAATATGTTAACTATATTCTCCTGCTATTTAATATGCGCATCTTTGTTCCATGCAATCATTAAATCTGTCGAAAGTATTGAAATTGTCTATAAACATTTGATGAATTTTATCTCTGGTTAAATTTCACTTACTATTTACATCATTAAGAGAGAATTTCCTTTAACATTTCGCCGTAAATTACTTACTGAGAACTGTCGAAGAAAAATCAGCTAGTGCGAATTATTCTTCAGATCCCGATGTTCAGCATTGAGTTTATTCGTGTATAATATTGTTTCAATAGATTTAGAAGTGAGTATAATACGTAGCATATTTTAATTAAATTAAACGAGGTAAAATGAAAATATAATACAGTACGGCACTGTTAATGTTATTATTAGTAATGGAAAAGTGTACGATCTCACATATTATCGGAAATTTTTTAATTATAATCGATCAATGTTTTGTCTGTCCTTCTTAGTAGATACAAATAACTGACATGAATAACATGAACGAAGTGTTCAATATCTTGCTAACTATATGCAGATTAGTCGGTATGAGTTCGTTTACTTACGATCGCGCTACATCAAGTTTTCAATCGAATTATTGGCACAAGCAGAAGCAATTCGCAGTGACGTGTTTAACATTTTTCATCTCGGCAGCTGAATTCTTCTTATGGTACAAAATACATGGAGAACCATCCATCATTGACGATTACGTCATTTTTCTAGAAATTCTTATCAACGTAATGATTCTAGTTGCAACTCACGTAATAACTATCATCAAATTTGCGAAAATAATCGACGTAGTGAAGAGATTGAATGAAGTTGATAAAATCATAAACGGCACATCGTCGTCCAAAAAAACCTTGTTACGTGATATGTTAATATTTTATGCATTTTCGTTCATCGTATTATCACTTCTGATTTTTTCAAAGAACATTTATTATATTGTTTACGTGTTCAACGTTTCCTTTAGTTATTTCTCATTCGGAAATCTTCATTTACTATTTCTCTTCTTGACACGGGAATCCAAACGACGATTTGTATTGTTAAACAACATTTCCATGGTGCCGCAAATGAAGGATACTTATTTGGAGCTTATCGATATTCAAAAGTGTATTGAAGATATTTTTCAAGTTCCACTTTTAATAAAAATTGCAGTGTCTTTTGTGTTCATGCTCAAAAATCTGTACTTTTTTGGATACCCCGATACATCGCAGTTTCTTTCTTTATTTTTGTTATGCAATACAATTATGGAAATGATTTTAATTATCTTCACAATTGAACAATTGCAAAAGGAGGCAAGTACAAGTTTATTAAAAAAAAAATATTAATATATATTAATACAAGTAATAATTTATTTTGAATGCACACTACATTATGTTAGTGTTATGTTATTTTTATTGATTTTCAATTACGTTAGTGACATTTCCTGTATTTTAGTAACAAAAGTGAAAATAAAAGCAAGTACGGTACTGCAAAACCAATTCATTATAACAAATGTTAATACAAACTTCATTACTATGAGGCAATTTCATTATAATTGATGTATTCTGCCTCCTCATATTTAGTAACGTTCTATTTCTTAGGAGGTAGAAATGGGTAGTAACACGAATGAAGTGTTCAATATTTTGCTAAGAATATGCAGGTTTTTCGGGATGACTTCGTTTATCTACGATCGCGCTTCTTCTACGTACAAATCTAATTATTGGTATAAACAGAAACAGCAAGCATTTATCATTTTAATACTTTTCCTCTCGTTCGGAATAACATACATGTGGTTCAAAACATTACAAAAAACGCTCATCATTGACGATTACGTTATCATCATCGGTGTCCTTAGTGACTCTTTTACACTTGTAGCAACTTACGTAATAACTAACATCAAATTCACAAAAATAATCGACGTAATACAGAGATTGAATAAAGTTGATACAATTATAAAATATGAATCTCCGTCGAAACTGCATTTGCTCAGAGATATGATCATTTTTTACATATATCCCATCAGTGTATTCTTAGAACTAATAGTAATGCAAAATTTCTATTACTTTGTCTATTTGGTTTATGTTTCTTTTATTTACTTCGCTTTTGGAACTTTTCATGTGCTCTGCATTTTCACGTCACGCGAATGTCAAAGAAGATTTAAAATATTGAACAGTATTTTAATGAATTCTCCAATGAAGAATATTTATTTGGAGTTGACCAATATTCAATCCAATATTAGAGATATTTTTCAGTTTTCAATATTGATTAAAATGACGGTGTCCTTTATGTTCATGCTCAATTGTCTTTATTTTATTGGTTACGCGGATTTCTTACTATCCATATATTGGTTAACTACTACAATTGTGCAAATAGTGTTAATCACATTCACGATGGAACAGTTGCAAAAAGAGGCAAGTATTAGATTTTTGTTAGAATTATATTATATAGAAATACTAATGTTAGTTAACATAACTATAATTTAATATAAACTTAATAAATGAAATAAAAAATGTTTAATTAAATTCCAATTTCATTACAAGTGCTAAATTATTTATAAATTCAAATTCAAGAGCCTGGGTATGTCATTGCTCAAAGTATATTTGGTATACAAACTTCTACCATTTAATATGCGCATCAAAGTTCCATGCAATCATTAAAACTATTGGAAGTATTGGAATTATCGATAAAAAATGGTCAAAAATGGAGAAAAGCATTTCATTCAGAAGCTGGGTTTTAACCACTTGATTCTTACATATTTTTTATTGAATCCATTTTCGTCTGCTGTTTAAACTTCTCATATTATTTTTTTTTATCGTTTGAAAAGATTGCTAATAATATTTCTATGTCAACTCACATATAGATGTTTGAACAGTCTAAACATATCGACCAAGATAATCGAAGTTACTTACTCCTAGTTATTTAAGATATTTTGCAGATAAGGGCATAATTTTTGTATTTTGAAGAAAAAAGTTATTTTCTTTTTGGTCTTGAGTTTCACTGTGTATAATATTAATTCAATGGAAGTGAGTATAATACGTAATATATTTTAATTAAATTTAATGATGTAAATTATTATTATATAGTACGACACTGTTATTGTTACTAATGGAAAAGTATACGATCTTTCATATTATTGGACAATTTTAATTATAATCGATCTGTGTTTTGTCTGTCCTTTTCAGTAGACACAAATAGCTGACATGAATAACATGAACGAAGTGTTTAATATCTTGCTAACTATATGTAGATTAGTCGGTATGAGTTCGTTTATTTACGATCGCGCTACATCAAGTTTCCAATCGAATTATTGGCACAAGCTGAAGCAATACACAGTAACGTGTTTAACATTTTTCATATCGGCTGCTGAATTCTTCATATGGTACAAAACAATAGAAGAAGCATTCACCTTTGACAATTTAGTCTTTATTCTAGAAGTTTTAATTAATGCAGTTACTCTCGTTGTAACTTACTTAATAACTACCATCAAATTCAGTAAAATAATCGACGTAGTGAGGAGATTAAATGAAGTTGATAAAATGATTAAAATTACATCATCCTCCAAAAAAACGTTGTTACGTGATATGATAATACTTTATTCATATTCAATCATCATATTCTCAGAGATTATTTTTCAGAATAACATTTATTATATTGCTAACGGTTTCTACTTGTCCTTTACTTATTTCTCGTTCGGAAATCTTCATTTACTATTCCTCTTCTTGACTCATGAATGCAAACGAAGATTTGCATTGTTGAACAGCATTTCCATGGTACCGCAACTGAAGGATATTTATTTGGAACTTACCGATATTCAAAAGTGTATTCAAGACATTTTTCAAGTACCACTTTTAATTAAAATTGCATTGTCATTTGTTTTCATGACCAACAGCCTTTACTTTTTTGGTACTCCCGGTTCATCGCAGTTCAATTCCTATATATTGGTTATGGAATACAATTACGGATATGATAGTAATTGTCGTCACTATTGAACAATTGCGAAAGGAGGCAAGTACAAGTTATTCTTTTTAGAATATAAATACAAGTAACATTTGACATTCAGTACACATTATGTTAGAGTTATGTTATTTTAATTGATCTTCAATTACGTGAGTGACTTTTCCTGTACTTTAGTAACAGTAAAACGAATGTGAAAACAAAATAAAACCAAATACGGTACTGTAAAGTCTATTCATTATAACGAATGTGTATACAAACTTTATTACTAATAGGCAATTGCATTACACTTGATGCATTCTGCCGTCTCATATTTAGTAACGTTCTATTTCTTAGGAGGTAGAGATGAATAGTAACACGAATGAAGTGTTCAATATCCTAGTAATAATATGCAGATTTATCGGGATGACTTCGTTTATCTACGATCGTGCTACTTCTACGTTCAAAACCAATTATTGGCATATACTGAAACAGCAAGCAGTAACCATTTTAACACTTTTCCTCTCGTGCGGAATATTCTCTATATGGTTCAAAACATTGCATAAACCGTTCATCATTGATGATTACATCGTTATCTTCGAAGTCCTATGTAATTGTTTTACACTTGTTGCAACTTATGTGATAACTAACATAAAATTCACTAAAATAATCGACGTAATGAAGAGGTTAAATAAAGTTGATAGAATTATAAAATGCGAATCTCCATCAAAACTGCATTTATTCAGAGATATGATCATATTTTACATATTACCCATAAGCGT
Organism: Nicrophorus vespilloides; assembly: GCF_001412225.1. Classification (NCBI taxonomy): domain Eukaryota; kingdom Metazoa; phylum Arthropoda; class Insecta; order Coleoptera; family Silphidae; genus Nicrophorus; species Nicrophorus vespilloides. The sequence goes on along the minus strand of NW_017100088.1, from coordinate 1,383,429 downwards.
ATTCTTAGGACTACTGCTAATGAAAAAATTGTTTTACATTGTTTATTTGGTGTTCATTTCTTTTACTTATTTCGCTTTTGGAACTCTTCATTTGCTCTGCATCTTCATGTCACGCGAATGTCAACGTAGATTTCAAATTTTGAATAGTGATTTAATGAATCCTCAAATGAAGAATATTTATTTGCAGTTGACCAATATTCAAGCCAATATTCGAGATATTTTTCAGATTTCAATATTAATTAAAATAACGGTGTCATTTGTGTTCATTCTCCATTGTCTTTTTTTTATCGAATCCGTGGATTTCTTGTACAGTCGGTATATTATATTTTGGTTGATTATTACAAATGTGCAAATAGTGTTAATTGTTATCACGATGGAACAGTTGCAAAAAGAGGTAAGTATTATATTATTGTAAGATATATATTATATAAAAATACAAATTTTAGTTAACATAACTATTATTTAATATAAAGTTAACAAATTGATTAAAAAAAAAATACCAAAAGCATCTTTTCGGCATAGCTTAATGTTTATTTCATCCTAAGATGGGTTTGATCAACTTTATTATTACACTTCTTTTCGATCAGATATATCCTTGCAACCATATTCGTCTGCGGTCTATACTTCTCATACTCATTTTTTGTATCGCTTGGATACATTGTTAATAGTAAGTCATTAAGATAGAATTTAAGCTCAGATGCAGATGTTTGAAAAGTAGAAGCATTTCGCCCAAGATATTCGAAATTGCTTACTGCGAGCTGTTCACTATTAATCAGCAGGATCATGTTATTCTGCAGATCCCGATCTTAGTCACCTTCAGCATAACTTTTGTATTTTTATTAACAAGCATCTACTATTTCATTTACGTAGCATATTTTAATTATATTTTACAAGGTAAATTGATGCAATACATTACAGCACTGTTATTATTATCAATGAAAAACGATCTATCATATTATTGAACAATTTTAATTATAATTGATCTATGTTTTGTCTGTCCTCCTCAGTAGACACAAATAGCTGACATGAATAACATGAACGAAGTGTTCAATATCTTGCTAACTATATGCAAATTCGTGGGTATGAGTTCGTTTACTTACGATCGCGCTACATCAACTTTCCAATCGAATTATTGTCATAAGTTGAAACAATACGCAGTGACGTGTTTAACATTTTTCATCTTATTTGCTGAATTATTCTCATGGTACAAAATACTAGCAGAAGCATTCTCCATTGATTATTTCGTCATTATTTTAGAAGTTTTAATTAATGCAGTTACTCTCGTTGCAACTTACTTAATAACTACCATCAAATTCACAAAAATAATAGATGTAGTAAGGAGATTGAAGGAAGTTAATAAAATTATAAAGAGTAAATTATCCTCCAAAAAATCTTGTTACGTGATATGTTAATACTTTATTCATATTCAATCATCATATTCTCAACTATTATTTTTTGGAACAACATATCTACCTTAACTTTACTTCTTACTCGTTCGGGAATCTTCATTTATTATTTATCTTCTTGACTCGTGAATGCAAACTAAGATTTGCATTGTTGAACAGCATTTCCATAGTTCCGCAACTGAAGGATATTTATTTGGAGCTTACTGATATTCAAAAGTGTATTGAAGAATTTTTTCAAGTTCCACTTTTAATTAAAATTGCAGTGTCTTATGTGTTCATGTTTAACAAACTTTAATATTTTGCACACCCTGATTCAATGAAGTTATTTTCCTTATTATGGTTATGGAATACACTTGCGAAAATGATTTTAATTATCGTCACTATTGAACAATTGTAAAAGGAGGCAAGTACAAATTAATTTTTAAATCGTTTTTTAGTATAGAAATACAAGAAACATTTGACTTTCAACATACACTACATTATGTTAGAGTTATGTTGCTTTAATCGATCTTTCATAAATTTAGTAACTTTTCCTGCATTTTGTAACATAAAACGAAGGCGATAACAAAATGTAACCAAATACGGTACTGTAAAGACGATTCATTATAACGAATGTGTATACAAACTTTATTACTAATAGGCAATTGCATTATACTTAATGCATTCTGCCGTCTTATATTTAGTAACGTCCTATTTCTTAAAAGGTAGAGATGGATAGTAACATGAATGAAGTGTTCAATATCCTAGTGACAATATGCAGATTTATCGGGATGACTTCGTTCATATACGATCGCCCTTCTTTTACTTTCAAATGCAATTATTGGCATAAACAGAAACAGCAAGCAGTTACCATTTTAACACTTTTTCTCTCGTGCGTAATATTCTATATATGGTTCAAAACATTACCAAAACCGTTAATCATTGATGATTGCATCATTATCTTCGAAGTCCTATGTAATTGTTTTACTCTTGTTGCAACTTATGTGATAACTAACATAAAATTCATTAAAATAATCAACGTAATGAAGAGGTTAAATAAAGTTGATAGAATTATAAAATGCGAATCTTCGTCAAAACTGCATTTGCTCAGAGATATTATCATTTTTTACATATTACCTATCAGCGTATTCTTAGGACTACTGCTAAAGCAAACATTGTTTTACATTGTTTATTTGGTGTTTGTTTCTTTTACTTATTTCGTTTTTGGAACTCTTCATTTGCTCTATATCTTCACGTCACGCGAATGTCAACGTAGATTTCAAATTTTGAACAGTGATTTAATGAATCCTCAAACGAAGAACATTTATTTGGAGTTGATCGATATTCAAGGCAATATTCGAGATATTTTTCAGATTTCAATATTGATTAAAATAACGGTGTCCTTTGTGTACATGCTCAACTGTGTTTATTTTATCAGATATGCGGATTTCTTGTACGTTATATGTATTATAATTTGGTTGATTACTATAATTGTGCAAATAGTGTTAATTGTTATCACGATGGAACAATTGCAAAAAGAGGCAAGTATTAGATTGTAAGACTTATATTATATAGAAATACAAATGTTAGTTAACATAACTATTATTTAATATTAAGTTAACAAATTGATTTAAAAATTCACTAAGAATCGGCATTGCATAAAGTTTATTTATTATTCACACTTTACTATTTAATTTGTGCATCCAAATTCCATGCAATCATTGAATCTATTGATAGTATTAGAACTGTTGACAAACATATGGTCGAAATCGGAAATAACATTTCATTTAGAAGTTGGGTTTTCATTAACTTGCTTATTAGACTTCTTTCTGATCAGATATCTCCTTGCACTCATTTTCTTCTGCGCTCTATACTTCTCATAAACATGTTTTGTATCGTTTGGATAAATTACTAATAAGAATTATTTGCTTTATTAAGAGAGAATGTAAGCTCAGATACAAATATTTCAACGATAGAAACATTTCGCTCAAGTTGCTTACTGCAAGCTTCTGATGGTTAATCAGCAGGTGCATGATATTCTGCAGATTAAATACTTTTGTATTTTTGTTAACAAGCTTCTACTATATCATATTTTAATTATATCCAATAAGGTGAAACACTGCATTACGGCACTGTTAATGTTATTATTACTAATGGAAAAGTATACGATCTTTTATATTATTGGACAATTTTAAGTATAATCGATCTATATTTTGTCTGTCCTTCTTAGTAGATACAAATAGCTGACAAGAATAGCATGTTCGAAGTATTCAATATCTTGCTAACTATATGCAGATTAGTCGGTATGAGTTCGTTTACTTACGATCGCGCTACATCAAGTTTCCAATCGAATTATTGGCACAAGCAGAAGCAATACACAGTGACGTATTTAACATTTTTCATCTCCGGTGCTGAATTCTTCTTATGGTACAAAATACTAGGAGAACCATCCAGCATTGACGATTACGTCATTTTTCTAGAAGTTCTTATCAACGTACTAATTCTAGTTGCAACTTACGTAATAAGTATCATCAAATTTACGAAAATAATTGACGTAGTGAAGAGATTGAATGAAGTTGGTAGAATCATAAATAGCACATCGTCCTCCAAACAAATTTTGTTACGTGATATGTTAATAATTTATGCATTTTCATTCATCATATTCTCACCAATGGTTTTTCAAAACAACATTTATTATATTGGTTACGTTTTCAACGTTTCCTTTAGTTATTTCTCATTCGGAAATCTTAATTTACTATTTCTCTTCTTGACACGAGAATGCAAACGAATATTTACAGCGTTGAACAGCGTTTCCATGATTCCGCAAATGAAGGATATTTATTTGGAGCTTACCGATATTCAAAAGTGTATTGAAGATATTTTTCAAGTTCCACTTTTAATAAAAATTGCAGTGTCATTTGTGTTCATGCTTAAAAATCTTTACTTTTTTGGATATCCCGGTTCATCGCAGTTTTTTTCTTTATTTTTGTTATGCAATACAATTTTGGAAATGATTTTAATTATCATCACTATTGAACAATTACAAAAGGAGGCAAGTACAAATTTATTTTGAAAACTTTTTTTTAGTATTTTGTATTTGTATATTTAGTATTTCACTTTCAATACACATTATTTTATGTTAGAGTTATATTTTTATAGATCTTCAATTACGTTAGTGACTTTTCTTGTATTTAGTAAAATAAAACGAAGGAGAAATTAAAATAAAAGCAAGTACGGTACTGCAAAGCCAATTCATTAGAACAAAAGTGTATACATACTTCATTACTAATTTACATTATAATTGATGTATTCTGCCGTCTTACAATATGCAGATTTATCGGGATGACTTCGTTCATCTTCAATCGCGTTTCTTCTACGTTTAAATCCAATTATTGGCAAAAACTGAAACAGCAAGCAATTACCATTTCAATATTATTCCTCCCGTGCTGAATATTGACGATTACGTCATTATCATTGGTGTCCTTAGTGACTCTTTTACACTTGTGGCAACTTACGTAATAACTAACATTAAATTCACAAAAATAATCGACATAATACATAGATTGAATAAAGTTGATACAATTATAAAATACTAATCTCCATCAAAACTGCATTTGCTCAGAGATATGATCATTTTTTACATGTTACCCATCAGGGCATTATTAGGATTACTACGAATGCAACATTTGTATTACATTGTCTATTTTGTGTATGTTTCTTTTACTTATTTCGTTTTCGGAACTCTTTATTTGCTCTGCATCTTCACGTCACACGAATGTCAACGTAGATTTAAAATATTGGACAGTGTTTTGATAAACCTTCAAATAAAAAATATTTATTTGGAGTTGACCCATATCCAAGCCAATATTATGTTCATGCTCAACTGTCTTTATTTTATTGGATACGCGGATTTCTTGTACATTTTATGTATTCTATTTTGGTTGATTGCTACAATTGTGCAAATAGTGTTAATCATATTCACGTTGGAAAAATTGCAAAAAGAGGCAAGTATTATTATTTAAAATAAAGTTAATAAATGTTTATTTCATACTAAACTTGGGTTAGATCTACTTCTTTCCGATCTGATATCTCCTGGCAACCGTTTGGATCGTTTGGATACATTGCTAATAATAAGTCTATGCTTCATTAAGAGAGAATACAAGCTCAGATGCAAATGTTTGAACGGTAGAAGCATTTCGCCCAAGATAGTCACAGTTGCTTACTGCGAGCTGTTCATGATTAATCAGCAGATGCATGTTATTCAGAAGATCCCGATCTTAGCCATCTTCGGCATAACTTTTCTATTTTTATTAAGAAGCATCTACTATTTCATTTTCGATCTTCAGTTTCGCTGTGTATAACTTTGATTCAATGCATGTAGATGTGAGTATTATACATAGCATATTTTAAAAGATAAATTGAAAATACAATACGTTACAGCACTGTTATTATTACTAATGAAAAAGTATAGATCGTTCCTATTATTGGACAATTTTAATTATAATCGATCTATGTTTTGTCTGTCCTCCTCAGTAGACACAAATAGCTGACATGAATAACATGAACGAAGTGTTCAATATCTTGCTAACTATATGCAGATTAGTGGGTATGAGTTCGTTTACTTACGATCGCGCTACATCAAGTTTTAAATCGAGTTATTGTCACAAACTGAAGCAATACGCAGTGACGTGTTTAACATTTTTCATCTCGGCTGCTGATTTCTTCTTATGGTACAAAATAGTAGCAGATGCATTCTCCATTGATTATTTCGTCATTATTCTAGAAGTTTTAATTAATGCAGTTACTCTCATTGCAACTCACGTAATAACTACCATAAAATTCACGAAAATAATAGAAATAGTAAGGAGATTGAATGAAGTTGATAAAATTATGAAAAGTACATCATCCTCCAAAAAAACGTTGTTACGTGATATGATAATACTTTATTCATTTTCAATCATCATATTCTCAGAGATTATTTTTCAGAATAATATTTATTATATTGTTTACATGTTCTACTTTTCCTTTACTTATTTCTCGTTCGGGAATCTTCATTTAATATTTATCTTCTTGACTCGTGAATGCAAACGAAGATTTGCATTTCTGAACAGTATTTCCATGGTTCCGCAACTGAAGGATATTTATTTGGAGCTTACTGAGATTCAAAAGTGTATTGAAGACATTTTTCAAGTTCCACTTTTAATTAAAATTGCAGTGTCCTTTGTGTTCATGCTCAACAACCTTTACTTTTTTTCACACCCTGGTTCAATGAAGTTATTTTCCTTACTTTGGTTATGCACTGAAATTGCAGAAATGATTTTAATTATCTACACTATCGATCAATTGCAAAACGAGGCAAGTACAAGTTAATTTAAAAAACTTTTTTTTTAGTATATAAATACAAGTTACATTTGCCATTCAATAAACACTGAATTATGATAGAGTTATGTTAATTTTATTGAACTTCAATTACGTTATGTGAAAATAAAACAAACCAAATACGGTACTGGAATGACTATTCATAATAATGAAAGTGTATACTAGGAGGCAATTTCATTATAATTGATGTATTCTGCCGCTTAATATTTAGTAACGTCCTACTTCTTTGGAGGTAGAGATGGATAGTAACACGAACGAAGTGTTCAATACCTTTGTAACAATAAGCAGATTTATCGGGATGACTTCGTATATCTACGATCGCGCTTTATTTACGTTCAAATCCAATTATTGGCATAAACAGAAACAGCTAGCATTTACCATTTTAACAGTTTTCCTCTCGTGCGGAGTATTTTTCATGTGGTTCAAAACATTACAAAAACCGCTCATCATTGACGATTACATCATTATCAGCGAAGTACTATGTAACTCTCTTACACTTGTGGCAACTTACGTAATATCTAACATTAAATTCACAAAAATAATCGACGTAATGAAGAGATTAAATAAAGTCGATACAATTATAAAGTGTGAATCTCCTTCAAAACTGCATTTGCTCAGAGATATGATCATTTTTTATATATTACCTATCACCATATACTTAGGACTAATTTTAATGCAAGAATTGTATTACATTATTTATTTGTTATTTGTTTCTTTTACGTATTTCTCGTTCGGAACGCTTCAATTGCTTTGCATATTCATGTTACGTGAATGTCAACGTAGATTTAAAATATTGAATAGTGTTTTAATGAATCCTGAAATGAAGAACATTTATTTGGAGTTGATCGATATTCAAGCCAATATTAGAGATATTTTTCAGTTTTCAATGTTGATTAAAATGGCGGTGTCCTTTGTGTTCATGATCAACTGTCTTTATTTTATCGGATACGCGGATTTCTTGTACTTTCTATCCATATATTGGTTAACTGCTACAATTGTGCAAATAATATTAATCATATTCACGATGGAACAGTTGGAAAAAGAGGCAAGTATGGGATTATTGTAAGCTCGATTATAGAAATAAAGATATTAACAGATTGTTTATAAACTAAGTTAAAATATTTTGATATCTAATTATTTTACATCTGAACTTTTAATGTCAATTTCTTTACAAGTGTAAAATTATTTATAAATTCACTAAGAGGCTCGATTCGGCACTGCTCAACGTTTATTTATTCAACAGAATTACTCGTATTAATGAATGAGAGAACAAACAGAACAAATTGAAAAGTTCTTATAATATACTTTCATCGATTATTTGATATGCAGTAAAGTAATTACGTTAGTATCGTAATATGAATGAACCAACCAACATAACTGAAGCGTTCAACACGATACTAACTTTGTGCAGATTCCTGGGGATGAGTGACCTTGTTTACAATCGCCATTCTATGGATTTCTATGTAAATTATTGGTACAGAGCAAAGAAATACGCAATAATTTGTCTATTGGCCATCATCAGTAGTGCATTCATCTATTCTTGGTTAATGAAAGTAGAATACTTATCCATAGACGATTACATGCTTTTCGTAGAAATGTTGTGGAACATCAGCACGTTCATAATAACCTACATAATCACAACTATGAAATTCTCGAAAATAATTGAGAATATTATGAGATTGAACGGTATAGATATCATTATGAAGAGGAAATTCACAACGAGAAAAAACGTTTTGAAATATATGTTAACAGTTTACATATTTCCAATCAGTGTGGTCTTAGTTAATTTTAAATGGGATGAGCCGTACAACATGTTTCTCTTCACGTACTTTACGTTTTCGTATTTTTCTGTTGCTACTGTTCAGTTACTCCTAGTCTTTCTGAAGGGGGAGTGCAAACGGAGGTTCAAAGAGTTAAACGCTTCGCAATATTTAACCGATTTTAAACTCGCTTATTACGAGTTGATCGAAATGCAAACCGCAATTAACAATATATTCCAGGTACCAATTTTGATGAGACTGTGCTCATGTTTCGTGTATCTTGTTAACACTATGTACTTCTACGATCTTAACGCCGTGATAGATTACATATCCATATATTGGTTGGTTCTTGCGATTTTGGACATTCTTCAGATAATCTATATAATCACACAAACTGAAGTCGAGGCAAGTACAGTTAATTTTCATATTCCATCACCAAATATTGCTTTTATAAATAGACAATTAAATAATGATTATATTTTAATTCTATTGATTAATTATCTTCTAAAAATGTGATGAAATAATATTAGAATAATTAAAAAAAAAACTGGATTCGGCACTGTTCTAAAGTCATTTTATTTATTAAATTAATTGATAACTATTAATTGAACGATGTAAACATGCATTACTATTATGAAGCAGTTAAAACATTTCGATTACTTAATGTGTGTAATTATGTTAGTATTGAAAAATGGACGAACCGATCAGCATAACTGCAGCGTTTAACATCATACTAACTCTGTGCAGGTTTATGGGGATGAATGAGTTTGTGTACAATAGAGTTACTGCAAATTTCAAGGTAAACTGTTGGTACAGAGCAAAAAAGCACGCAACGATGTGTCTGATATTGATAATCTCCAGTGTATCAATCTACTATTGGTGTATCGAATTTGATGAACAATTAACCATTGATGACTACATAATCATAGTTGAATTTTTCTGCGATATCGTAATGCTTGTAAGCACCTACGCACTCACAACCACGAGATTTTCTAACATACTTAAAATCATTATACGTTTGAATCGTGTAGATCAAATGTTGGAACAGAAATTTACCACAAGAAAAGATATTGTAAAAGACATATTTTTAGTTTATATATTCCCGTTCAGCATGCTATTCGAAATTTCAGACTTGGAGAATTCATACGAACTATTTGTTTTCCTGATCACTGTGTTTTCTTTTGTATCATTTGCAACTGTGGAATTGACATTGGTCTTCATGAAAAGGGAAAGTAAACGAAGGTTTGAAGCAATCAACATTTTGCCGAATCGAATCCACTTGATGAAAGTTTACTCCGAACTGATCGATATACAAACTGCAATTAACGATATATTCCAGATTATCATTTTGATAAAACTATTCACATGCTTCGTTTACCTCATCAACACTTTATACTTCTACAATCTCGGCGAAATGATAACATTTTTGGCGATTTATTGGACGATTATTGTGATTTTAGAAATTATTTTAATAATCTACGTAATCACACAAACAGATGTCGAGGCAAGTACAATAAATATATATGTTATAGCATTGTTTTCATCAAAATAGTTACAATATTTGAAATCCAAAGTTTCATTTATCAACTATTAACTGTATTTAGTAATTAGTTTATAATAAAATAAATATTTAATTGATTCTCAACAATCATGTAATTAATTATCAAAACAATTACGATCTTTAATAGTAAAAGTCAGAGAAAAATATACTCTTCGTAACATATTTTTAATTATAAAATTATTTTTTGTTAAGTATATTTAGCAATTAGTTGGCGTTCTTTATATTCGAGACAAAATGCATTCAATTTAATTGATGTAATTAGATCTAATTGTACGAATTCAATTTGACAATTTTAGAAACTTTCGAAATACCAACAGAAGTAAACGTGTTCAGTGTCTTTAATATAGACTTTGTGATTTACCGTTGGTAGGGTTTGAGCACTTGCAGGCTCTTCGGTAGTGAATTCGTGACAATCACGTTTCATGAGATCAAGATTAACATAACACCACTTGCGATCTCACTGTTCATAAACTGCACAAGATATGTATACCTTTAATCTGTATTGAATAATAACTTTACAATTCTCATTAAAATAATATTATAATTGAAAAATGTTCCTGGCTTCGGTATTGTTTTAAAGACATTTTATTTGTTTAAGTTGATTAAGAATTATTAATTGAACAAAGGAAACAAACATTACTATTATGAAGCAGTTAACACATTTCAATTATGTAATGTGTTGTTAAGTACTTATGTTAGTATAGAAAAATGGACGAACCGACCAGCATAACTGTAGCGTTTAACATCATACTAACTTTGTGCAGGTTTATGGGGATGAGTGAGTTTGTATACAATCGAGTTTCTGCAAATTTCGTGGTAAACTATTGGTATAGAGCAAAAAAGTACGCAACGATGTGTCTCGTGCTGATATTCTCAAGTGCATCAATCTATTATTGTTATATTGAATTTGATGGACCATTAACCATCGATGACTACATAATCCTAGTTGAATTATCCTGCGATATTGTAATGCTTATAAGCACCTACGCATTCACAAATATCGGATTATCTAAAATACTTAAAATTATTATACGTTTAAATCATGTAGATACAATTATAGAACAGAAATTTACCACTAGAAAAGATGTTGTAAAAGACTTATTTTTAGTTTATATATTCCCGTTCAGCATGCTGTTCGAAATTTCAGACTTGGAGAATTCATACGATCTATTTGTTTTCTCGATCACTGTGTTAGCTTCTGTATCATTTGCAACTGTTGAATTGACATTGGTCTTCATGAAGAGGGAAAGTAAACGAAGGTTTGAAGCAATCAACGCTTTGCCGAATCAAATCCACTTGATGAAAGTTTACTACGAACTGATCGATATACAAACTGTAATTAACGACATATTCCAGATTATCATTTTGACAAAACTATTCACATGCTTTGTTTACCTCATCAACACTCTATATTTCTACAATATAGACGATATGATAATCTTTTTTGCGAGTTATTGGACGATTGTTGGAATTTTAGAAATTATTTTAATTATCTACGTAATCACACAAACAGATGTCGAGGCAAGTACAATACAATTATATGTTCTAGCATTATTCTGATTAAAATAATTACGATCAATATTAATTTCAATTAATTATCTGGTGTTAAGTAGATTTAGCAATTAGTTGGAGTTGTTAATAGTAAAAACAAAACGCATTCAATTTAATCAATTACCAATAATTGATGGTTAGATCTAAGTGCACGAATTCAATTCAACAATATTAGAAACCCTCAAAATGTCAACAGAAGGAAACGTGTTTAGTGTTTTCAATATAGACGTGGTGATTTGCCGCTGGTTCGGCTTGAGCATTTACAGACTCATCGGCAGTAAATTCGTGCTAAACAAGTTCCACGACATTGAGAATATAGTAATATCATTTGCGATCTCGCTGTTCACTACCTGCACGAGTTACGTAAACCTTGATGCTATCTCCTACGAAGTCCTCGACGTCTACGATTACACAGACACGGTTCCCGTCTTCATCAAATTTCTACTCATCATTTCATACCTTCTTCACTTCAATTGCAATTATCACTGTATAATTAACATATTTAGAAAGATACATCAACTTGATGTTAATATAACTGGAGATAAGCAGTATTCAAAAGCGAAATTAACAGTTATTTATTTCATTTTATATATGAATATAATCCCTTTATCTTTGCTCATTTATTCGGCGTTTTTGCTGTTCGAATACAAGGATTTCGCGTCGGTGATTCGGGACAATTTGTTCGAGATTTTAGCATATTTAATCAGCAATATTGTTTTGTCCGTGTTCTTTACTGTTAACAAAGAACTGAAACGTAGATTCGCTTTAGATAATCGACAATTGAAGAAATGCAAGATCGTCGGTTTTCAGTTAATCAATAAAATGTTGAATTTACGTTCGGAATTGCTTTTGTCGTTCTTGCATCCAAACTATTTTATTGGATCGATGGTCTTTCGAATTTGTTCAAAAATTTACCTAGGACCGTTGAGATTTTACATTTATTCACGCAAATACTTACAATTTTAGACAGTGTCGATAAGTTGGACAAAGAGGTAATTGTACTTAAGTAATATTAACTTTATTTATGAGCTTGAACTTAGTACTTTTGAAAACGAGACATCAATTTTATTGAACAATAAATGAGTTTTTCTAAATTAAAAAGAAACTTCTTAAATCTGAAATCTTTTTTAAAAAATCTCTTTTAAATTCACTTGTCTATTAGAATTCTATTTACATTGCTTCCTATTTATTAGAGTGATCATTAGAAAATATAAAATTAAAGTAATTGCTTCGATCGCTCCCAAAGTAATTCATTTTTCAATGAATTGGAAACATCGTTTAACATTTCATAAATTCAATTTACTAATAGCAATGCCCAAATATACAGTTGTAGTAACCTAGTGAAAGCATTCTTGAAGTATGTCTGTGTTGGAAGTGATGAACGTCGACGTGACTATCTGCCGTTGGATGGGGTTCTGTGCGTACAAACTAAAAGGAAACATGTTCGTCACAAATATCATCTTGATCCGCAAAAATATTATGACCGTTTTGATTGTATTAGTATTTGCATGCGGCACGTTCATATACGAAATAAGATTATACAGTTTTACTTTTAACGTCTTCATCTTCGTGATTTACTCAAATATCATCTCAAATTTAATATTAACTACAAGCTTATTATTTTTATTCTCCCTCCGCTTTCATGATATCATCTCGGCAATTCACAAATTGTACAAATTTGATAAGACCATCAATAAAAATAATGACAATTATTATAGGAAACTAATTCAAACAGTCGTTGTGCTTTTAATATTTTATATATTTCCGATTTTAAATTTTTCTTTCCATTTATATTTGTTGATACCTTCTGGTCATATTATGATAATATTAAATTCTATCAGCAGTTTTATTAACAGCTTTGTGTCAATGCAACCCTTCATTGTTTTCATAAAATTGATCAGGGAGATCAAAGAGAGAAGAAAGTTAGTTAATGATCTATTGATCGAAGGTCACGTCGAAGCCGGTTTTGTTTTGTATTTGAACAATTTACTGAATATCGCGGAGTATCAAGTGAGCAAAAGTTATCAGTGGAAAATTTTGATTAAATTCACTTGGTTTTTCATCCTTTTTATTATTAAGACTTTTTACGGTATTGCACTAATTCCCAATACAAACTATGTAGTGTATGCAAATGTGATAGAAACTTGTATGCTTTTAGTAGAAATTCTATACATAGTTTACAACATTGAAGAAAATGTTAAAGAGGTAAGAATAGTTCATCAAAGAATATCCCAGTTTGAATTTTTATTTTTCTAATATATTCAAACTAATAATAATTGCTATTTTATACAAATCAATTTCTAATGTGAATTTTACAAAACTAAATAGATTACAATCGAAGTGAGAATAAACTTGTTTAATGTAGATTATAACGTTTTCAGTAATTATAATTTACAAAAATATACAAGTAAAATATGATTAAAAATATGAATAATTTCATGATTAATTTTCATAGTTGTATGAATGAATCATTATTAACGTGCAGAACATTGTAATCGTATAAAAATAATCGTATTGGTCAAAATGAAACGGTAATGTATTAGGTGATTATAATTCAAATAAGAATACTCATTCAAGAAATTACGAAGAGGTCAATTCATAATTTACCATTTTCTATCCATTAATTTGTTTTTCTATTAAATTTCCAACACAAATTAAACTTCAATTCATTAGACAAATGAATCGTTGTTTTCATCATCGGAATAAAAACAATTTTCAATAATAATTTCAGTAATAATTGCAGCGACATGGCGGATGGTAATCTCTGTCAAGTGTTCAACATAAACATAGTGATTTGCAGATGGTTGGGTCTGTGCGATTACACTTTGTGCGGTCAAACGTTTGTGGAAACTAAATTCGTCGCAATTTCCAACAGCTTTAAGTTGATTCTAATGTACGGCTTTGTATATCATACAAGCTACTTACATTACACGCAAATATTCATAGATGGTTTGCTTGATGTTACTGAATTAACATCAATTGTAGAACTGTTAAGTAAAATTATTTTGATTCACCTGTTCTATATCTACACTAGAAAGAAGTTCAAAAGTATAGTGAATCTTGCCGAAAGTTTGAATCAACTTGATGCTGAGGTGAATGGAAACAAGAAGTTTTTTGTTGCCAAATTGTGGACAATTGCGTTTATTTTTAGTGCAAATGCGATATCTGTTGGGATACTGATTACAACTATAATATACGCTTACAACGAGACAGACACTTTTGTGATTAGCTATACTGCTATGGAATTTCTAGTTAATTTAGTAACAAATCAAATATTTTCACTGTTCTTCACCATGAATAGAGAATTGAAAAGGAGAATTTTGTTGATCAACAGCTCTTTAATTAATGGGGAACATGTGGACGTGAGAACTATTCAAAGGCTAATGGAAATCAACTCCAGTTTGATGAATATTTTCCAACTAGAAATGTTGATCAAGTTTTTATCAGAATATCTCTTACTACTACATGAAGTCTTTACTTTGACAATCCGCTATATTTATTATCCGGGGAGCAACAACGCCATGTTTATATTCGCTATAATTGAAAGAATCTTCAAATTCATGACCGTTGCCTACAGCATTGACGTCCTGAACTCAAAGGTATTCTCTTTTAATATGAACAGTGATGATCGATACAGTTATACTTATGTAATACAAACTTTATTAAAGAGCTTGAACTTAATCGTTGTGAAAATAAGAAGTCAATTTTATTTATTACAGTAAATGATGAGTTTCTTTCAAAATTAAAAAGAAATTTCTAGAAAATTTGCTCAAAACCTGTGATTAATTTCTTACTTTAATTTCATTCATATTACTATGTATGAATAATTATTAACATGCCGAACACTATAATCGTATAAAAATAATCGTATTAGTCAAAATGTAATTTATTAGGAGAGTCCAATTAAAATTCTTATTATCATTCAAGAAACGTATTTCTTATTTGAAGAGGTCATTTAATAATTTATCAATTTCTACCCATCAATGGAATTAATTTGTTTTTCAAATTTAATTTCAATTTATTAGACAAATGAATCGTTCTTTTCATCATCGGAATAAAAACAATTTTCAATAAGTAATAATTGCTACGACATGGCGGATGGTAACCTGTGTCAAGTGTTCAACATAAACATAGTGATTTGCAGATGGTTGGGTCTGTGCGATTACACTTTGTGCGGTCAAACGTTTGTGCAAACAAAATTCGTCGCAATTTCCAACAGCTTTAAGTTGATTCTAATGTACGGCTTTGTATATCATACAAGCTACTTACATTACACGCAAATATTCATAGATGGTTCGCTTGATGTTACTGAATTAACATCAATTGTAGAACTGTTAAGTAAAAATATTTTGATTCACCTGTTCTATATCTACACTAGAAAGAAGTTCAAAAGTATAGTGAATCTTGCCGAAAGTTTGAATCAACTTGATGCTGAGGTGAATGGAAACAAGAAGTTTTTTGTTGCCAAATTGTGGACAATTGCGTTTATTTTTAGTGCAAATGCGATATCTGTTGGGATACTGATTACAACTATAATATACGCTTACAACGAGACAGACACTTTTGTGATTAGCTATACTGCTATGGAATTTCTAGTTAATTTAGTAACGAATCAAATATTTTCAATGTTCCTCACCATGAATAGAGAATTAAAAAGGAGAATTATATTGATCAACAGCTCTTTAATTAATGGAGAATATGTGGACGTGAAAACTATTCAAAGGTTAATGGAAATCAACTCCAGGTCGATGAATATTTACCAACTAGAATTGTTGATCAAGTTTTTATCAGAATATCTCTTACTACTACATGAAGTCTTTTATTTAGCAATATTTTATATATATTATTGGGAAAGCGACAACTTGATGTCTATATTCTCAATAATTGAAAGAATCATCAAATTTATGACCATTGTCTACAGCATTGACGTTCAGGACGCAAAGGTATTTTCTTTTAATATAAACGGTATTAATCCATACAGCATTTAATTATCACTTCACTTCAATAAGTTTATTACAAAAGATGCATGCGGCAAAAAATTTTTGTCAGTTTGGGCAGTAATGTCTTCCATTCATGAAGTCTTTGTTAATGTCTCCAGATGGACTTTAATGTGTGCAAATACTATGACCACTCGTAGAAAATTTAAGACATCGGTGGATCTTCTAAGATTAAATTTATCCGTAGCCTTTGTATTCATTATTTTCGCTTGGATACTTTCAGAAAAGCCATGTACTTTCTGGAAAGGGCCACGAATTTCCTTACCGTAGCCATGTTTTACTTCAAATTGAATATCAACTTTCATCCGATCATCGGATTCATCGAAACCGTAAACTTAATCGATCTTAAATTATTCAAACTCGGAAATTACATAATTACAAAAAAAGAAAATATGTTTGCAATGTTTGGTGATCATTCATAGTATAGTCACGTTGCATATTGTGTTTATCGTAATTAGATTTATGTTGATTGGAAGAAAACCTGTCAACTATTTCATTATTTTCAGTTCCGTTTGATTCTAATCATTATGACTTTCATTCAGTGATCAAGTTTTTATCGGAATATCTCTTACTACTAAATGAAGTCTTTACTTTGACAATCCGCTATATTTATTATCCGGGGAGCAACAACGCCATGTTTATATTCGCTATAATTGAAAGAATCTTCAAATTCATGACCGTTGCCTACAGCATTGACGTCCTGAACTCAAAGGTATTTTCTTTTAATATGAACAGTGATGATCGATACAGTTATACTTATGTAATACAAACTTTATTAAAGAGCTTGAAAATAAGAAGTCAATTTTATTTATTACAGTAAATGAT